>NW_027646139.1:0-171000 GCF_951394435.1 Stenella coeruleoalba
TAGGGATAGGGTTAGGGGACGGGGACGGTTTAGGGTCCAGGTGAGGGTACGGCAACGCTTTACGGGGAGCGTGCGTGTGAGGGCGCGGGGTAGTGTTAGCGTACGGGTTAGGATTAGGGGACGAGTGAGGGTCAGGCTTCGGGGAAGTGTTAGGTTTAGGGTTCGGGCTAGGGTTACGTTTAGGGGATGGGGATGCTTTAGGGTCCATGTGAGGGTACGGCAATGCTTTAGGGTGAGCGTGCGTGTGAGGGCGCGGGGTAGTGTTAGCGTACGGGTTAGGATTAGGCGACGGGTGCGGGTCAGGCTTCTGGGAAGGGTTAGGGTTATGGTTCAGGCTAGGGTTAGGGTTAGGGGACGGGGACGGTTTAGTGTACCGGTGAGGGTACGGCGACGCTTTAGGGGGAGCGTGCGTGTGAGGGCGCGGGGTAGTGTTCGTGTATGGGTTAGGATTAAGGGACGGGTGAGGGTCAGGCTTCGGGGAAGGGTTAGGGTTAGGGTTCGGGCTAGGGTTAGGCTTAGGGGACGGGGATGGTTTAGGGTCCAGGTGAGGGTACGGCAACGCTTTAGGGAGAGCGTGCGTGTGAGGGCGCGGCTTCGTGTTAGCGTACGGGTTAGGATTAGGGGACGGGCGAGGGTCAGGCTTCGGGGAAGTGTTAGGGTTAGGGTTCGGGCTAGGGATAGGGTTAGGGGACGGGGACGGTTTAGGGTCCAGGTGAGGGTACGGCAACGCTTTACGGGGAGCGTGCGTGTGAGGGCGCGGGTTAGTGTTAGCGTACGGGTTAGGATTAGGGGACGTGAGAGGGTCAGGCTTCGGGGAAGTGTTAGGGTTAGGGTTCGGGCTAGTGTTAGAGTTAGGGGACGGGGACGGTTTAGGGTCCAGGTGAGGGTACGGCAACGCTTTAGGGGGAGCGTGCGTGTGAGGGCGCGGGTTAGTGTTAGCGTACGGGTTAGGATTAGGGGACGGGTGAGGGTCAGGCTTCGGGGAAGGGTTAGGGTTAGGGTACGGGCTAGGGTTAGGGTTAGGGGACGGGGATGGTTTAGGGTCCAGGTGAGGGTACGGCAACGCTTTAGGGGGAGCGTGCGTGTGAGGGCGCGGGGTAGTGTTAGCGTACGGGTTAGAATTATAGGACGGGTGAGGGTCAGGCTTCGAAGAATTGTTAGGGTTAGGGTTCGGGCTAGGGTTAGGGTAAGGGGACGGGGACGGTTTAGGGTCCAGGTGAGGGTACGGCAACGCTTTAGGGGGAGCGTGCGAGTGAGGGCGCGTGTTAGTGTTAGCGTACGGGTTAGGATTAGGGGACGAGTGAGGGTCAGGCTTCGGGGAAGTGTTAGGGTTAGGGTTCGGGCTAGGGTTACGTTTAGGGGATGGGGATGCTTTAGGGTCCATGTGAGGGTACGGCAATGCTTTAGGGTGAGCGTGCGTGTGAGGGCGCGGGGTAGTGTTAGCGTACGGATTAGGATTATGGGACGGGTGAGGGTCAGGCTTCGGGGAAGGGTTAGGGTTAGGGTTCGGGCTAGGGTTAGGGTAAGGGGACGGGGACGGTTTAGGGTCCAGGTGAGGGTACGGCAACGCTTTAGGGGGAGAGTGCGTATGAGAGCGCGGGTTAGTGTTATTTATGGCTTAGGATTAGGCGACGGGTGCGGGTCAGGCTTCTGGGAAGGGTTAGGGTTATGGTTCAGGCTAGGGTTAGGGTTAGGGGACGGGGACGGTTTAGTGTCCAGGTGAGGGTACGGCGACGCTTTAGGGGGAGCGTGCGTGTGAGGGCGTGGGTTAGTGTTAGTGTACGGGTTAGGATTAAGGGACGGGTGAGGGTCAGGCTTCGGAGAAGTGTTAGGGTTAGGGTTCGGGCTAGGGTTAGGCTTAGGGGACGGGGACGGTTTAGGGTCCAGGTGAGGGTACGGCAACGCTTTAAGGGGAGCGTGCGTGTGAGGGCGCGGGTTAGTGTTAGCGTACGGGTTAGGATTAGGGGACGGGCGAGGGTCAGGCTTCGGGGAAGTGTTAGGGTTAGGGTTCGGGCTAGGGATAGGGTTAGGGGACGGGGACGGTTTAGGGTCCAGGTGAGGGTACGGCAACGCTTTACGGGGAGCGTGCGTGTGAGGGCGCGGGTTAGTGTTAGCGTACGGGTTAGGATTAGGGGACGTGAGAGGGTCAGGCTTCGGGGAAGTGTTAGGGTTAGGGTTCGGGCTAATGTTAGGGTTAGGGGACGGGGACGGTTTCGGGTCCAGGTGAGGGTACGGCAATGCTTTAGGGGGAGCGTGCGTGTGAGGGCGCGGGTTAGTGTTAGCGTACGGGTTAGGATTATGGGACGGGTGAGGGTCAGGCTTCGGGGAAGGGTTAGGGTTAGGGTTCGGGCTAGGGTTAGGGTTAGGGGACGGGGACGGTTTAGGGTCCAGGTGAGGGTACGGCAACGCTTTAGGGGGAGCGTGCGTGTGAGGGCGCGGGTTAGTGTTAGCGTACGGGTTAGGATTAGGGGACGGGTGAGGGTCAGGCTTCGGGGAAGGGTTAGGGTTAGGTTTCGGGCTAGGGTTAGGGTTAGGGGACGGGGACGGTTTAGGGTCCAGGTGAGGGTACAGCAACGCTTTAGGGGGAGCGTGCGTGTGAGGTCGCGGGTTAGTGTTAGCGTACGGGTTAGGATTAGGGGACGGGTGAGGGTCAGGCTTCGGGGAAGAGTTAGGGTTACGGTTCGGGCTAGGGTTAGGTTTAGGGAACGGGGACGGTTTAGGGTCCAGGTGAGGGTACGGCAACGCTTTAGGGGGAGCGTGCGTGTGAGGGCGCGAGTTAGTGTTAGCGTACGGGTTAGGATTAGGGGACAGGTGAGGGTCAGGCTTCGGGGAAGGGTTACGGTTAGGGTTCGGTCTAGGGTTAGGGTTAGGGGACAGGGACGGTTTAGGGTCCAGGTGAGGGTACGGCAACGCTTTAGGGGGAGCGTGCGTGTGAGGGCGCGGGTTAGTGTTAGCGTACGGGTTAGGATTAGGGGACGGGTGAGTGTCAGGCTTCGGGGAAGTGTTAGGGTTAGGTTTCGGGCTAGGGTTAGGTTTAGGGGACGGAGCGGTTTAGGGTCCAGGTGAGGGTACGGCAACGCTTTAGGGGGAGCGTGCGTGTGAGGGCGCGGGTTAGTGTTAGCGTACGGGTTAGAATTAGGGGACGGGTGAGGGTCAGGCTTCGGGGAAGGGTTAGGGATAGGGTTCGGGCTAGGGTTAGGGTTAGGGGACGTGGACGGGTACGGCTCCAGGTGAGGGTACGGCAACGCTTTAGGGGGAGCGTGCGTGTGAGGGCGCGGGTTAGTGTTAGCGTACGGGTTAGGATTTGGGGACGGGTGAGTGTCAGGCTTCGGGGAAGAGTTAGGGTTAGGGTTCGGGCTAGGGTTAGGGTTAGGGGACGGGGACGGTTTAGGGTCCAGGTGAGGGTACGGCAACGCTTTAGGGGGAGCGTGCGTGTGAGGGCGCGGGTTAGTGTTAGCGTACGGGTTAGGATTAGGGGACGGGTGAGGGTCAGGCTTCGGGGAAGGGTTAGGGTTAGGGTTCGGGCTAGGGTTAGGGTTAGAACCGGGGACGGTTTAGGGTCCAGGTGAGGGTACGGCAACGCTTTAGGGGGAGCGTGCGTGTGAGGGCGCGGGTTAGTGTTAGCGTACGGGTTAGGATTAGGGGACGGGTGAGGGTCAGGCTTCGGGGAAGGGTTAGGGTTAGGGTACGGGCTAGGGTTAGGCTTAGGGGACGGGGACGGTTTAGGGTCCAGGTGAGGGTACGGCAACGCTTTAGGGGGAGCGTGCCTGTGAAGGCGTGGGTTAGTGTTAGCGTACGGGTTAGGATTAGGGGACAGGCGAGGGTCAGGCTTCGGGGAAGTGTTAGGGTTAGGGTTCGGGCTAGGGTTAGGGTTAGGGGACGGGGACGGTTTAGGGTCCAGGTGAGGGTACGGCAACGCTTTAGGGGGAGCCTGCGTGTGAGGGCGCGGGTTAGTGTTAGCGTACGGGTTAGGATTAGGGGACGGGTTAGGGTCAGGCTTCGGGGAAGGGTTAGGGTTAGGGTACGGGCTAGGGTTAGAGTTAGGGGACGGAGACGGTTTAGGGTCCAGGTGAGGGTACGGCAACGCTTTAGGGGGAGCGTGCGTGTGAGGGCGCGGGGTAGTGTTAGCGTACGGGTTAGAATTATGGGACGGGTGAGGGTCAGGCTTCGAAGAATTGTTAGGGTTAGGGTTCGGGCTAGGGTTAGGGTAAGGGGACGGGGACGGTTTAGGGTCCAGGTGAGGGTACGGCAACGCTTTAGGGGGAGCATGCGTGTGAGGGCGCGGGTTAGTGTTAGCGTACGGGTTAGGATTAGGGGACGAGTGAGGGTCAGGCTTCGGGGAAGGGTTAGGGTTAGGGTTCGGGCTAGGGTTAGGGTTAGGGGACGGGGACGGTTTAGGGTCCAGGTGAGGGTACGGCAACACTTTAGGGGGAGCGTGCGTGTGAGGGCGCGGGTTAGTGTTAGCGTACGGGTTAGGATTAGGGGACGGGTGAGGGTCAGGCTTCGGGGAAGGGTTAGGGTTAGGGTTCGGGCTAGGGCTAGGGTTAGGGGACGGGGACGGTTTAGGGTCCAGGTGAGGGTACGGCAACGCTTTAGGGGGAGCGTGCGTGTGAGGGCGCGGGTTAGTGTTAGCGTACGGGTTAGGATTATGGGACGGGTGAGGGTCAGGCTTCGGGGAAGGGTTAGGGTTAGGGTTCGGGCTAGGGTTAGGGTTAGGGGACGGGGACGGTTTAGGGTCCAGGTGAGGGTACGGCAACGCTTTAGGGGGAGCGTGCGTGAGAGGGTGCGGGTTAGTGTTAGCGTACGGGTTAGGATTAGGGGACGGGTTAGGGTCAGGCTTCGGGGAAGGGTTAGGGTTAGGGTACGGGCTAGGGTTAGAGTTAGGGGACGGAGACGGTTTAGGGTCCAGGTGAGGGTACGGCAACGCTTTAGGGGGAGCGTGCGTGTGAGGGCGCGGGGTAGTGTTAGCGTACGGGTTAGAATTATGGGACGGGTGAGGGTCAGGCTTCGAAGAATTGTTAGGGTTAGGGTTCGGGCTAGGGTTAGGGTAAGGGGACGGGGACGGTTTAGGGTCCAGGTGAGGGTACGGCAACGCTTTAGGGGGAGCGTGCGTGTGAGGGCGCGGGTTAGTGTTAGCATACGGGTTAGGATTAGGGGACGAGTGAGGGTCAGGCTTCGGGGAAGGGTTAGGGTTAGGGTTCGGGCTAGGGTTAGGGTTAGGGGACGGGGACGGTTTAGGGTCCAGGTGAGGGTACGGCAACACTTTAGGGGGAGCGTGCGTGTGATGGCGCGGGTTAGTGTTAGCGTACGGGTTAGGATTAGGGGACGGGTGAGGGTCAGGCTTCGGGGAAGGGTTAGGGTTAGGGTTCGGGCTAGGGTTAGGGTTAGGGGACGGGGACGGTTTAGGGTCCACGTGAGGGTACGGCAACGATTTAGGGGGAGCGTGCGTGTGAGGGCGCGGCTTAGTGTTAGCGTACGGGTTAGGATTAGGGGACGGGTGAGGGTCAGGCTTCGGGGAAGTGTTAGGGTTAGGGTCGGGCTAGGGTTACGTTTAGGGGATGGGGATGCTTTAGGGTCCATGTGAGGGTACGGCAATGCTTTAGGATGAGCGTGCGTGTGAGGGCGCGGTGTAGTGTTAGCGTACGGGTTAGGATTATGGGACGGGTGAGGGTCAGGCTTCGGGGAAGGGTTAGGGTTAGGGTTCGGGCTAGGGTTAGGGTAAGGGGACGGGGACGGTTTAGGGTCCAGGTGAGGGTACGGCAACGCTTTAGGGGGAGCGTGCGTGTGAGGGCGCGGGTTAGTGTTAGCGTACCGGTTAGGATTAGGGGACGGGTGAGGGTCAGGCTTCGGGGAAGGGTTAGGGGTAGGGTTCGGGCTAGGGTTAGGGTTAGGACCGGGGACGGTTTAGGGTCCAGGTGAGGGTACGGCAATGCTTTAAGGGGAGAGTGCGTGTGAGGGCGCAGGGTAGTGTTAGCGTACGGGTTAGGATTAGGGGACGGGTGAGGGTCAGGCTTCGGGGAAGGGTTAGGGTTAGGGTTCGGGCTAGGGTTAGGGTTAGGGGACAGGGACGGTTTAGGGTCCAGGTGAGGGTACGGCAACGCTTTAGGGGGAGCGTGCGTGTGAGGGCGCGGGTTAATGTTAGCGTACGGGTTAGGATTAGGGGACGGGTGAGGGTCAGGCTTCGGGGAAGGGTTAGGGTTAGGTTTCGGGCTAGGGTTAGGGTTAGGGGACAGGGACGGTTTAGGGTCCAGGTTAGGGTACGGCAACGCTTTATGGGGAGCGTGCGTGTGAGGGCGCGGGTTAGTGTTAGCGTACGGTTTAGGATTAGGGGACGGGTGAGGGTTAGGCTTCGGGGAAGGGTTAGGGTTAGGGTTCGGGCTAGGGTTAGGGTTAGGGGACGGGGACGGTTTAGGGTCCAGGTGAGGGTACGGCAACGCTTTAGGGGGAGCGTGCGTGTGAGGGTGCGGGTTAGTGTTAGCGTACGGGTTAGGATTAGGGGACGGGTGAGGGTCAGGCTTCGGGGAAGGGTTAGGGTTAGGGTTCGGGCTAGGGTTAGGGTTAGGGGACGGGGACGGTTTAGGGTCCAGGTGAGGGTACGGCAACGCTTTAGGGGGAGCGTGCGTGTGAGGGCGCGGGTTAGTGTTAGCGTACGGGTTAGGATTAGGGGACGGGTGAGGGTGAGGCTTCGGGGAAGGGTTAGGGTAAGGGTTCGGGCTAGGGTTAGGGTTAGGGGACGGGGACGGTTTAGGGTCCAGGTGAGGGTACGGCAACGCTTTAGGGGGAGCGTGCGTGTGAGGGCGCGGGTTAGTGTTAGCGTACGGGTTAGGATTAGGGGACGGGTGAGGGTCAGGCTTCGGGGAAGAGTTAGGGTTAGGGTTCGGGCTAGGGTTAGGTTTAGGGAACGGGGACGGTTTAGGGTCCAGGTGAGGGTACGGCAACGCTTTAGGGGGAGCGTGCGTGTGAGGGCGCGAGTTAGTGTTAGTGTACGGGTTAGGATTAGGGGACGGGTGAGGGTCAGGCTTCAGGGAAGTGTTACAGTTAGGGTTCGGTCTAGGGTTAGGGTTAGGGGACAGGGACGGTTTAGGGTCCAGGTGAGGGTACGGCAACGCTTTAGGGGGAGCGTGCGTGTGAGGGCGCGGGTTAGTGTTAGCGTACGGGTTAGGATTAGGGGACGGGTGAGGGTCAGGCTTCGGGGAAGGGTTAGGGATAGGGTTCGGGCTAGGGTTAGGGTTAGGGGACGGGGACGGGTACGGCTCCAGGTGAGGGTACGGCAACGCTTTAGGGGGAGCGTGCGTGTGAGGGCGCAGGTTAGTGTTAGCGTACGGGTTAGGATTAGGGGACGGGTGAGTGTCAGGCTTCGGGGAAGAGTTAGGGTTAGCGTTCGGGCTAGGGTTAGGGTTAGGGGACGGGGACGGTTTAGGGTCCAGGTGAGGGTACGGCAACGCTTTAGGGGGAGCGTGCGTGTGAGGGCGCGGGTTAGTGTTAGCGTACGGGTTAGGATTAGGGGACGGGTGAGGGTCAGGCTTCGGGGAAGGGTTAGGGTTAGAGTTCGGGCTAGGGTTAGGGTTAGGACCGGGGACGGTTTAGGGTCCAGGTGAGGGTACGGCAACGCTTTAGGGGGAGCGTGCGTGTGAGGGCGCGGGTTAGTGTTAGCGTACGGGTTAGGATTAGGGGACGGGTGAGGGTCAGGCTTCGGGGAAGGGTTAGGGTTAGGGTTCGGGCTAGGGTTAGGGTTAGGGGACGGGGACGGTTTAGGGTCCAGGTGAGGGTACGGCAACGCTTTAGGGGGAGCGTGCGTGTGAGGGCGCGAGTTAGTGTTAGCGTACGGGTTAGGATTAGGGGACGGGTGAGGGTCAGGCTTCGGGGAAGGGTTACGGTTAGGGTTCGGACTAGGGTTAGGGTTAGGGGACAGGGACGGTTTAGGGTCCAGGTGAGGGTACGGCAACGCTTTAGGGGGAGCGTGCATGTGAGGGCACGGGTTAGTGTTAGCGTACGGGTTAGGATTAGGGGACGGGTGAGGGTCAGGCTTCGGGGAAGGTTTAGTATTAGGGTTCGGGCTAGGGTTAGGGTTAGGGGACGGGGACGGTTTAGGGTCCAGGTGAGGGTACGGCAACGTTTTAGGGGGAGCGTGCGTGTGAGGGCGCGGGTTAGTGTTAGCGTACGGGTTAGGATTAGGGGACGGGTGAGGGTCAGGCTTCGGGGAAGTTTTAGGCTTAGGGTTCGGGCTAGGGTTAGGGTTAGGGGACGGGGACGGTTTAGGGTCCAGGTGAGGGTACGGCAACGCTTTAGGGGGAGCGTGCGTGTGAGGGCGCGGGTTAGTGTTAGCGTACGGGTTAGGATTAGGGGACGGGTGAGGGTCAGGCTTCGGGGAAGGGTTAGGGTAAGGGTTCGGGCTAGGGTTAGGGTTAGGGGACGGGGACGGTTTAGGGTCCAGGTGAGGGTATGGCAACGCTTTAGGGGGAGCGTGCGTGTGAGGGCGCTGGTTAGTGTTAGCGTACGGGTTAGGATTAGGGGACGGGTGAGGGTCAGGCTTCGGGGAAGGGTTAGGGTTAGGGTTCGGGCTAGGGTTAGGGGTAGGGGACGGGGATGGTTTAGGGTCCAGGTGAGGGTACGGCAACGCTTTAGGGGGAGCGTGCGTGTGAGGGCACGGGTTAGTGTTAGCGTACGGGTTAGAATTAGGGGACGGGTGAGCGTCAGGCTTCGGGGAAGTGTTAGGGTTAGGGTTCGGGCTAGGGTTAGGGTTAGGGGACGGGGACGGTTTAGGGTCCAGGTGAGGGTACGGCAACGCTTTAGGGGGAGCGTGCGTGTGAGGGCGCGCGTTAGTGTTAGCGTACGGCTTAGGATTAGGGGACGGGTGAGGGTCAACTTCGGGGAAGGGTTAGGGTTAGGGTTCGGGCTAGGGTTAGGGTTAGCGGATGGGAACGGTTTAGGGTCCAGGTGAGGGTACGGCAACGCTTTATGGGGAGCGTGCGTGTGAGGGCGCGGGTTAGTGTTAGCCTACGGGTTAGGATTAGGTGACGGGTGAGGGTCAGGCTTCGGGGAAGCGTTAGGGTTAGGGTTCGGGCTAGGGTTAGGGTTAGGGGACGGGGACGGTTTCGGCTCCAGGTGAGGGTACGGCAACGCTTTAGGGGGAGCGTGCGTGTGAGGGCGTGGGTTAGTGTTACCGTACGGGTTAGGATTAGGGGACGGGTGAGGGTCAGGCTTCGGGGAAGGGTTAGGGTTAGGGTTCGGGCTAGGGCTAGGGTTAGGGGACGGGGACGGTTTAGGGTCCAGGTGAGGGTACGGCAACGCTTTAGGGGGAGCGTGCGTGTGAGGGCGCGGGTTAGTGTTAGCGTACGGGTTAGGATTAGGGGACGGGTGAGGGTCAGGCTTCGGGGAAGGGTTAGGGTTAGGGTTCGGGCTAGGGTTAGGGTTAGGGGACGGGGACGGTTTAGGGTCCAGGTGAGGGTACGGCAACGCTTTAGGGGGAGCGTGCGTGAGAGGGCGCGGGTTAGTGTTAGCGTAAGGGTTAGGATTAGGGGACGGGTGAGGGTCAGGCTTCGGGGAAGGGTTAGGGTTAGGGTTCGGGCTAGGGTTAGGGTTAGAGGACGGGGACGGTTTAGGGTCCAGGTGAGGGTACGGCAACGCTTTAGGTGGAGCGTGCGTGTGAGTGCGCGGGTTAGTGTTAGCGTACGGGTTAGGATTAGGGGACGGGTGAGGGTCAGGCTTCGGGGAAGGGTTAGGGTTAGGGTTCGGGCTAGGGTTAGGGTTAGGGGACGGGGACGGTTTAGGGTCCAGGTGAGGGTACGGCAACGCTTTAGGGGGAGCGTGCGTGTGAGGGTGCGGGTTAGTGTTAGCGTACGGGTTAGGATTAGGGGACGGGTGAGGGTCAGGCATCGGGGAAGGGTTAGGGTTAGGGTTCGGGCTAGGGTTAGGGTTAGGGGACGGGGACGGTTTAGGGTCCAGGTGAGGGTACGGCAACGATTTAGGGGGAGCGTGCGTGTGAGGGCGCGGCTTAGTGTTAGCGTACGGGTTAGGATTAGGGGACGGGTGAGGGTCAGGGTTCGGGGAAGGGTTAGGTTTAGGGTTCGGGCTAAGGTTAGGGTTAGGGGACGGGGACGGTTTAGGGTCCAGGTGAGGTTACGGCAACGCTTTAGGGGGAGCGTGTGTGTGAGGGCGCGGGTTAGTGTTAGCGTACGGGTTAGGATTAGGGGACGGGTGAGGGTCAGGCTTCGGGGAAGGGTAAGGGTTAGGGTTCGGGTTAGGGTTAGGGTTAGGGGACGGGGACGGTTTAGGGTCCAGGTGAGGGTACGGCAACGCTTTAGGGGGTGCGTGCGTGTGAGGGCGCGGGTTAGTGTTAGCGTACGGGTTAGGAGTAGGGGACGGGTGAGGGTCAGGCTTCGGGGAAGGGTTAGGGTTAGGGTTCGGGCTAGGGTGAGAGTTAGGGCATGGGGACGGTTTCGGGTCCAGGTGAGGGTACGGTAACGCTTTAGGGGGAGCGTGCGTGTGAGGGCTCGGGTTAGTGTTAGCGTACGGGTTAGGATTAGGGGAAGGGTTAGGGTTAGGTTTCGGGCTAGGGTTAGGGTTAGGGGACGGGGACGGTTTAGGGTCCAGGTGAGGGTACGGCAACGCTTTAGTGGGAGCGTGCGTGTGAGGGCGCGGGTTAGTGTTAGCGTACGGGTTAGGATTAGGGGACGGGTGAGGGTCAGGCTTCGGGGAAGGGTTAGGGTTAGGGTTCGGGCTAGGGTTAGGGTTCGGAGACGGGGACGGTTTAGGGTCCAGGTGAGGGTACGGCAACGCTTTAGGGGGAGCGTGCGTGTGAGGGTGCGGGTTAGTGTTAGCGTACGGGTTAGGATTAGGGGACGGGTGAGGGTCAGGCTTCGGGGAAGGGTTAGGGTTAGGGTTCGGGCTAGGGTTAGGCTTAGGGGACGGGGACGGTTTCGGGTCCAGGTGAGCGTATGGCAACGCTTTAGGGGGAGCGTGCGTGTGAGGGCGCGGGTTAGTGTTAGCGTACCGGTTAGGATTAGGGGACAGGTGAGGGTCAGGCTTCGGGGAAGGGTTAGGGTTAGGGTTCGGGCTAGGGTTAGGGTTCGGGGACGGGGACGGTTTAGGGTCCAGGTGAGGGTACGGCAACGCTTTAGGGGGAGCGTGCGTGTGAGGGTGCCGGTTAGTGTTAGCGTACGGGTTAGGATTAGGTGACGGGTGAGGGTCAGGCTTCGGGGAAAGGTTAGGGTTAGGGTTCGGGCTAGGGTTAGGGTTAGGGAACGGGGACGGTTTCGGGTCCAGGTGAGGGTACGGTAACGCTTTAGGGGGAGCGTGCGTGTGAGGGCTCGGGTTAGTGTTAGCGTACGGGTTAAGATTAGGGGATGGGTGAGGGTCAGGCTTCGGGCAAGGGTTAGGGTTAGGGTTCGGTCTAGGGTTAGGTTTAGGGGACGGAGACTGTTTAGGGTTCAGGTGAGGGTACAGCAACGCTTTAGGGGGAGCGTGCGTGTGAGGGCATGGGTTAGTGTTAGCGTACGGGTTAGGATTAGGGGACGGGTGAGGGTCAGGCTTCGGGCAAGGGTTAGGGTTAGGGTTCAGGCTAGGGTTAGGGTTAGGGGACGGGGACGGTTTAGGGTCCAGGTGAGGGTACGGCAACGCTTTAGGGGGAGCGTGCGTGTGAGGGCGCGGGTTAGTGTTAGCGTACAGGTTAGGATTAGGGGACGGGTGAGGGTCAGGCTTCGGGGAAGGGTTAGGGTTAGGGTTCGGGCTAGGGTTAGGTTTAGGGGACGGGGACGGTTTCGGGTCCAGGTGAGGATATGGCAACGCTTAAGGGGGAGCATGCGTGTGAGGGCGCGGGTGAGTGATAGCGTACGGGTTAGGATTAGGGGACGGGTGAGGGTCAGGCTTCGGGGAAGGGTTAGGGTTAGGGTTCGGGCTAGGTTTAGGGTTAGGGGACGGGGATGGTTTAGGGTCCAGGTGAGGGTACGGCAACGCTTTAGGGGGAGCGTGCGTGTGAGGGCGCGGGTTAGTGTTAGTGTACGGGTTAGGATTAGGGGACGGGTGAGGGTCAGGCTTCGGGGAAGGGTTAGGGTTATGGTTCGGGCTAGGGTTAGGGTTAGGGGACGGGGACGGTTTAGGGTCCAAGTGAGGGTACGGCTACACTTTAGGGGGAGCGTGCGTGTGAGGGCGCGGGTCAGTGTTAGCGTACGGGTTAGGATTAGGGGACGGGTGAGGGTCAGGCTTCGGGGAAGGGTTAGGGTTAGGGTTCGGGCTAGGGTTAGGGGACGGGGACAGGGACGATTTAGGGTCCAGGTGAGGGTACGGCAACGCTTTAGGGGGAGCGTGCGTGTCAGGGCGTGGGTTAGTGTCAGCGTACGGGTTAGGATTAGGGAACGGGTGAGGGTCAGGCTTCGGGGAAGAGTTAGGGTTAGGGTTCGGGCTAGGGTTATGGTTAGGAGTCGGGGATGGTTTAGGGTCCAGGTGAGGGTACGGCAACGCTTTAGGGGGAGCGTGCGTGTGAGGGCGCGGGTTAGTGTTACCGTACGGGTTAGGATTAGGGGACGGGTGAGGGTCAGGCTTCGGGGAAGGGTTAGGGTTAGGGTTCGGGCTAGGGTTAGGGTTAGGGGACGGGGACGGTTTAGGGTCCAGGTGAGGGTATGGCAACGCTTTAGAGGGAGCGTGCGTGTGAGGGCGCGGGTTATTGTTAGCGTACGGGTTAGGATTAAGGGACGGGTGAGGGTCAGGCTTCGGGGAAGGGTTAGGGTTAGGGTTCGGGCTAGGGTTAGGGTTAGGGGACGGGGACGGTTTAGGGTCCAGGTGAGGATACGGCAACGCTTAAGGGGGAGCGTGCGTGTGAGGGCTCGGGTTAGTGTTAGCGTACGGGTTAAGATTAGGGGATGGGTGAGGGTCAGGCTTCGGGCAAGGGTTAGGGTTAGGGTTCGGTCTAGGGTTAGGTTTAGGGGACGGAGACTGTTTAGGGTTCAGGTGAGGGTACAGCAACGCTTTAGGGGGAGCGTGCTTGTGAGGGCGTGGGTTAGTGTTAGCGTACGGGTTAGGATTAGGGGACGGGTGAGGGTCAGGCTTCGGGCAAGGGTTAGGGTTAGGGTTCAGGCTAGGGTTAGGGTTAGGGGACGGGGACGGTTTAGGGTCCAGGTGAGGGTACGGCAACGCTTTAGGGGGAGCGTGCGTGTGAGGGCGCGGGTTAGTGTTAGCGTACGGGTTAGGATTAGGGGACGGGTGAGGGTCAGGCTTCGGGGAAGGGTTAGGGTTAGGGTTCGGGCTAGGGTTAGGTTTAGGGGACGGGGACGGTTTAGGGTCCAGTTGAGGGTACGGCAACGCTTTAGGGGGAGAGTGCGTGTGAGGGTGCGGGTTAGTGTTAGCGTACGGGTTAGGATTAGGGGACGGGTGAGGGTCAGGCTACGGGGAAGGGTTAGGGTTAGGGTTCGGTCTAGGGTTAGGGTTAGGGGACGGGGACGGTTTAGGGTCCAGGTGAGGGTACGGCAACGCTTTAGGGGGAGCGTGCGTGTGAGGGCGCGCGTTAGTGTTAGTGTACGGCTTAGGATTAGGGGACGGGTGAGGGTCAACTTCGGGGAAGGGTTAGGGTTAGGGTTCGGGCTAGGGTTAGGGTTAGGGGATGGGAACTGTTTAGGGTCCAGGTGAGGGTACGGCAACGCTTTAGGGGGAGCGTGCATGTGAGGGCGCGGGTTAGTGTTAGCGTACGGGTTAGGATTAGGGGACGGGTGAGGGTGAGGCTTCGGGGAAGGGTTAGGGTTAGGGCTCAGGCTAGTGTTAGGTTTAGGGGACGGGGACGGTTTAGGGTCCAGGTGAGGGTACGGCAACACTTTAGGGGGAGCGTGCGTGTGAGGGCGCGGGTTAGTGTTAGCGTATGGGTTAGGATTAGGTGACGGGTGAGGGTCAGGCTTCGGGGAAGGGTTAGGGTTAGGGTTCGGGCTAGGGTTAGGGTTAGGGGACGGGGACGGTTTCGGCTCCAGGTGATGGTACGGCAACGCTTTAGGGAGAGCGTGCGTGTGAGGGCGCGGGTTAGTGTTAGCGTACGGGTTAGGATTAGGGGACGGGTGAGGGTCAGGCTTCGGGGAAGAGTTAGGGTTAGGGTTCGGGCTAGGGCTAGGCTTAGGGGACGGGGACGGTTTAGGGTCCAGGTGAGGGTACGGCAACGCTTTAGGGGGAGCGTGCGTGTGAGGGCGCGGGTTAGTGTTAGCGTACGGGTTAGGATTAGGGGACGGGTGAGGGTCAGGCTTCGGGGAAGGGTTAGGGTTAGGGTTCGGGCTAGGGTTAGGGTTAGGGGACGGGGACGGTTTAGGGTCCAGGTGAGGGTACGGCAACGCTTTAGGGGGAGCGTGCGTGAGAGGGCGCGGGTTAGTGTTAGCGTAAGGGTTAGGATTAGGGGACGGGTGAGGGTCAGGCTTCGGGGAAGGGTTAGGGTTAGGGTTCGGTCTAGGGTTAGGGTTAGAGGACGGGGACGGTTTAGGGTCCAGGTGAGGGTACAGCAACGCTTTAGGGGGAGCGTGCGTGTGAGGGCGCGGGTTAGTGTTAGCGTACGGGTTAGGATTAGGGGACGGGTGAGGGTCAGGCTTCGGGGAAGGGTTAGGGTTAGGGTTCGGGCTAGGGTTAGGGTTAGGGGACGGGGACGGTTTAGGGTCCAGGTGAGGGTACGGCAACGCTTTAGGGGGAGCGTGCATGTGAGGGCGCGGGTTAGTGTTAGCGTACGGGTTAGGATTAGGGGACGGGTGAGGGTCAGGCATCGGGGAAGGGTTAGGGTTAGGGTTCGGGCTAGGGTTAGGGTTAGGGGACGGGGACGGTTTAGGGTCCAGGTGAGGGTACGGCAACGATTTAGGGGGAGCGTGCGTGTGAGGGCGCGGCTTAGTGTTAGCGTACGGGTTAGGATTAGGGGACGGGTGAGGGTCAGGCTTCGGGGAAGGGTTAGGGTTATGGTTCGGGCTAGGGTTAGGGTTAGGGGACGGGGACGGTTTAGGGTCCAAGTGAGGGTACGGCTACACTTTAGGGGGAGCGTGCGTGTGAGGGCGCGGGTCAGTGTTAGCGTACGGGTTAGGATTAGGGGACGGGTGAGGGTCAGGCTTCGGGGAAGGGTTAGGGTTAGGGTTCGGGCTAGGGTTAGGGGACGGGGACAGGGACGATTTAGGGTCCAGGTGAGGGTACGGCAACGCTTTAGGGGGAGCGTGCGTGTCAGGGCGTGGGTTAGTGTCAGCGTACGGGTTAGGATTAGGGAACGGGTGAGGGTCAGGCTTCGGGGAAGAGTTAGGGTTAGGGTTCGGGCTAGGGTTATGGTTAGGAGTCGGGGATGGTTTAGGGTCCAGGTGAGGGTACGGCAACGCTTTAGGGGGAGCGTGCGTGTGAGGGCGCGGGTTAGTGTTACCGTACGGGTTAGGATTAGGGGACGGGTGAGGGTCAGGCTTCGGGGAAGGGTTAGGGTTAGGGTTCGGGCTAGGGTTAGGGTTAGGGGACGGGGACGGTTTAGGGTCCAGGTGAGGGTATGGCAACGCTTTAGAGGGAGCGTGCGTGTGAGGGCGCGGGTTATTGTTAGCGTACGGGTTAGGATTAAGGGACGGGTGAGGGTCAGGCTTCGGGGAAGGGTTAGGGTTAGGGTTCGGGCTAGGGTTAGGGTTAGGGGACGGGGACGGTTTAGGGTCCAGGTGAGGATACGGCAACGCTTAAGGGGGAGCGTGCGTGTGAGGGCTCGGGTTAGTGTTAGCGTACGGGTTAAGATTAGGGGATGGGTGAGGGTCAGGCTTCGGGCAAGGGTTAGGGTTAGGGTTCGGTCTAGGGTTAGGTTTAGGGGACGGAGACTGTTTAGGGTTCAGGTGAGGGTACAGCAACGCTTTAGGGGGAGCGTGCTTGTGAGGGCGTGGGTTAGTGTTAGCGTACGGGTTAGGATTAGGGGACGGGTGAGGGTCAGGCTTCGGGCAAGGGTTAGGGTTAGGGTTCAGGCTAGGGTTAGGGTTAGGGGACGGGGACGGTTTAGGGTCCAGGTGAGGGTACGGCAACGCTTTAGGGGGAGCGTGCATGTGAGGGCGCGGGTTAGTGTTAGCGTACGGGTTAGGATTAGGGGACGGGTGAGGGTCAGGCTTCGGGGAAGGGTTAGGGTTAGGGTTCGGGCTAGGGTTAGGTTTAGGGGACGGGGACGGTTTAGGGTCCAGTTGAGGGTACGGCAACGCTTTAGGGGGAGAGTGCGTGTGAGGGTGCGGGTTAGTGTTAGCGTACGGGTTAGGATTAGGGGACGGGTGAGGGTCAGGCTACGGGGAAGGGTTAGGGTTAGGGTTCGGTCTAGGGTTAGGGTTAGGGGACGGGGACGGTTTAGGGTCCAGGTGAGGGTACGGCAACGCTTTAGGGGGAGCGTGCGTGTGAGGGCGCGCGTTAGTGTTAGTGTACGGCTTAGGATTAGGGGACGGGTGAGGGTCAACTTCGGGGAAGGGTTAGGGTTAGGGTTCGGGCTAGGGTTAGGGTTAGGGGATGGGAACTGTTTAGGGTCCAGGTGAGGGTACGGCAACGCTTTAGGGGGAGCGTGCATGTGAGGGCGCGGGTTAGTGTTAGCGTACGGGTTAAGATTAGGGGACGGGTGAGGGTGAGGCTTCGGGGAAGGGTTAGGGTTAGGGCTCGGGCTAGTGTTAGGTTTAGGGGACGGGGACGGTTTAGGGTCCAGGTGAGGGTACGGCAACACTTTAGGGGGAGCGTGCGTGTGAGGGCGCGGGTTAGTGTTAGCGTACGGGTTAGGATTAGGTGACGGGTGAGGGTCAGGCTTCGGGGAAGGGTTAGGGTTAGGGTTCGGGCTAGGGTTAGGGTTAGGGGACGGGGACGGTTTCGGCTCCAGGTGAGGGTACGGCAACGCTTTAGGGAGAGCGTGCGTCAGAGGGCGCGGGTTAGTGTTAGCGTACGGGTTAGGATTAGGGGACGGGTGAGGGTCAGGCTTCGGGGAAGAGTTAGGGTTAGGGTTCGGGCTAGGGCTAGGGTTAGGGGACGGGGACGGTTTAGGGTCCAGGTGAGGGTACGGCAACGCTTTAGGGGGAGCGTGCGTGTGAGGGCGCGGGTTAGTGTTAGCGTACGGGTTAGGATTAGGGGACGGGTGAGGGTCAGGCTTCGGGGAAGGGTTAGGGTTAGGGTTCGGGCTAGGGTTAGGGTTAGGGGACGGGGACGGTTTAGGGTCCAGGTGAGGGTACGGCAACGCTTTAGGGGGAGCGTGCGTGAGAGGGCGCGGGTTAGTGTTAGCGTAAGGGTTAGGATTAGGGGACGGGTGAGGGTCAGGCTTCGGGGAAGGGTTAGGGTTAGGGTTCGGTCTAGGGTTAGGGTTAGAGGACGGGGACGGTTTAGGGTCCAGGTGAGGGTACAGCAACGCTTTAGGGGGAGCGTGCGTGTGAGGGCGCGGGTTAGTGTTAGCGTACGGGTTAGGATTAGGGGACGGGTGAGGGTCAGGCTTCGGGGAAGGGTTAGGGTTAGGGTTCGGGCTAGGGTTAGGGTTAGGGGACGGGGACGGTTTAGGGTCCAGGTGAGGGTACGGCAACGCTTTAGGGGGAGCGTGCATGTGAGGGCGCGGGTTAGTGTTAGCGTACGGGTTAGGATTAGGGGACGGGTGAGGGTCAGGCATCGGGGAAGGGTTAGGGTTAGGGTTCGGGCTAGGGTTAGGGTTAGGGGACGGGGACGGTTTAGGGTCCAGGTGAGGGTACGGCAACGATTTAGGGGGAGCGTGCGTGTGAGGGCGCGGCTTAGTGTTAGCGTACGGGTTAGGATTAGGGGACGGGTGAGGGTCAGGGTTCGGGGAAGGGTTAGGGTTAGAGTTCGGGCTAGGGTTAGGGTTAGGACCGGGGACGGTTTAGGGTCCAGGTGAGGGTACGGCAACGCTTTAGGGGGAGCGTGCGTGTGAGGGCGCGGGTTAGTGTTAGCGTACGGGTTAGGATTAGGGGACGGGTGAGGGTCAGGCTTCGGGGAAGGGTTAGGGTTAGGGTTCGGGCTAGGGTTAGGGTTAGGGGACGGGGACGGTTTAGGGTCCAGGTGAGGGTACGGCAACGCTTTAGGGGGAGCGTGCGTGTGAGGGCGCGGGGTAGTGTTAGTGTACGGGTTAGGATTATGGGACGGGTGAGGGTGAGGCTTCGGGGAAGTGTTAGGGTTAGGGTTCGGGCTAGGGTTAGGGTTAGGGGACGGGGACGGTTTAGGGTCCAGGTGAGGGTACGGCAACGCTTTAGGGGGAGCGTGCGTGTGAGGGCGCGGGTTAGTGTTAGCGTACGGGTTAGGATTAGGGGACGGGTGAGGGTCAGGCTTCGGGGAAGTGTTAGGGTAAGGGTTCGGGCTAGGGTTAGGGTTAGGGGACGGGGACGGTTTAGGGTCCAGGTGAGGGTACGGCAACGCTTTAGGGGGAGCGTGCGTGTGAGGGCGCGAGTTAGTGTTAGCGTACGGGTTAGGATTAGGGGACGGGTGAGGGTCAGGCTTCGGGGAAGGGTTACGGTTAGGGTTCGGACTAGGGTTAGGGTTAGGGGACAGGGACGGTTTAGGGTCCAGGTGAGGGTACGGCAACGCTTCAGGGGGAGCGTGCATGTGAGGGAACGGGTTAGTGTTAGCGTACGGGTTAGGATTAGGGGACGGGTGAGGGTCAGGCTTCGGGGAAGGTTTAGAATTAGGGTTCGGGCTAGGGTTAGGGTTAGGGGACGGGGACGGTTTAGGGTCCAGGTGAGGGTACGGCAACGTTTTAGGGGGAGCGTGCGTGTGAGGGCGCAGGTTAGTGTTAGCGTACGGGATAGGATTAGGGGACGGGTGAGGGTCAGGCTTCGGGGAAGTGTTAGGGTTAGGGTTCGGGCTAGGGTTAGGGTTAGGGGACGGGGACGGTTTAGGGTCCAGGTGAGGGTACGGCAACGATTTAGGGGGAGCGTGCGTGTGAGGGCGCGGCTTAGTGTTAGCGTACGGGTTAGGATTAGGGGACGGGTGAGGGTCAGGGTTCGGGGAAGGGTTAGGGTTAGAGTTCGGGCTAGGGTTAGGGTTAGGACCGGGGACGGTTTAGGGTCCAGGTGAGGGTACGGCAACGCTTTAGGGGGAGCGTGCGTGTGAGGGCGCGGGTTAGTGTTAGCGTACGGGTTAGGATTAGGGGACGGGTGAGGGTCAGGCTTCGGGGAAGGGTTAGGGTTAGGGTTCGGGCTAGGGTTAGGGTTAGGGGACGGGGACGGTTTAGGGTCCAGGTGAGGGTACGGCAACGCTTTAGGGGGAGCGTGCGTGTGAGGGCGCGGGGTAGTGTTAGTGTACGGGTTAGGATTATGGGACGGGTGAGGGTGAGGCTTCGGGGAAGTGTTAGGGTTAGGGTTCGGGCTAGGGTTAGGGTTAGGGGACGGGGACGGTTTAGGGTCCAGGTGAGGGTACGGCAACGCTTTAGGGGGAGCGTGCGTGTGAGGGCGCGGGTTAGTGTTAGCGTACGGGTTAGGATTAGGGGACGGGTGAGGGTCAGGCTTCGGGGAAGTGTTAGGGTAAGGGTTCGGGCTAGGGTTAGTGTTAGGGGACGGGGACGGTTTAGGGTCCAGGTGAGGGTACGGCAACGCTTTAGGGGGAGCGTGCGTGTGAGGGCGCGAGTTAGTGTTAGCGTACGGGTTAGGATTAGGGGACGGGTGAGGGTCAGGCTTCGGGGAAGGGTTACGGTTAGGGTTCGGACTAGGGTTAGGGTTAGGGGACAGGGACGGTTTAGGGTCCAGGTGAGGGTACGGCAACGCTTCAGGGGGAGCGTGCATGTGAGGGAACGGGTTAGTGTTAGCGTACGGGTTAGGATTAGGGGACGGGTGAGGGTCAGGCTTCGGGGAAGGTTTAGAATTAGGGTTCGGGCTAGGGTTAGGGTTAGGGGACGGGGACGGTTTAGGGTCCAGGTGAGGGTACGGCAACGTTTTAGGGGGAGCGTGCGTGTGAGGGCGCGGGTTAGTGTTAGCGTACGGGATAGGATTAGGGGACGGGTGAGGGTCAGGCTTCGGGGAAGTGTTAGGGTTAGGGTTCGGGCTAGGGTTAGGGTTAGGGGACGGGGACGGTTTAGGGTCCAGGTGAGGGTACGGCAACGCTTTAGGGGGAGCGTGCGTGTGAGGGCGCGGGTTAGTGTTAGCGTACGGGTTAGGATTAGGGGACGGGTGAGGGTCAGGCTTCGGGGAAGGGTTAGGGTAAGGGTTCGGGCTAGGGTTAGGGTTAGGGGACGGGGACGGTTTAGGGTCCAGGTGAGGGTACGGCAACGCTTTAGGGGGAGCGTGCGTGTGAGGGCGCGGGTTAGTGTTAGCGTACGGGTTAGGATTAGGTGACGGGTGAGGGTCAGGCTTCGGGGAAGGGTTAGGGTTAGGGTTCGGGCTAGGGTTAGGGTTAGGGGACGGGGACGGTTTCGGCTCCAGGTGAGGGTACGGCAACGCTTTAGGGGGAGCGTGCGTGTGAGGGCGCGGGTTAGTGTTAGCGTACGGGTTAGGATTAGGGGACGGGTGAGGGTCAGGCTTCGGGGAAGGTTTAGGATTAGGGTTCGGGCTAGGTTTAGGGTTAGGGGACGGGGACGGTTTAGCGTCCAGGTGAGGGTACGGCAACGATTTAGGGGGAGCGTGCGTGTGAGGGCGCGGCTTAGTGTTAGCGTACGGGTTAGGATTAGGGGACGGGTGAGGGTCAGGGTTCGGGGAAGGGTTAGGGTTAGAGTTCGGGCTAGGGTTAGGGTTAGGACCGGGGACGGTTTAGGGTCCAGGTGAGGGTACGGCAGCGCTTTAGGGGGAGCGTGCGTGTGAGGGCGCGGGTTAGTGTTAGCGTACGGGTTAGGATTAGGGGACGGGTGAGGGTCAGGCTTCGGGGAAGGGTTAGGGTTAGGGTTCGGGCTAGGGTTAGGGTTAGGGGACGGGGACGGTTTAGGGTCCAGGTGAGGGTACGGCAACGCTTTAGGGGGAGCGTGCGTGTGAGGGCGCGGGGTAGTGTTAGTGTACGGGTTAGGATTATGGGACGGGTGAGGGTGAGGCTTCGGGGAAGTGTTAGGGTTAGGGTTCGGGCTAGGGTTAGGGTTAGGGGACGGGGACGGTTTAGGGTCCAGGTGAGGGTACGGCAACGCTTTAGGGGGAGCGTGCGTGTGAGGGCGCGAGGTAGTGTTAGCGTACGGGTTAGGATTAGGGGACGGGTGAGGGTCAGGCTTCGGGGAAGGGTTACGGTTAGGGTTCGGACTAGGGTTAGGGTTAGGGGACAGGGACGGTTTAGGGTCCAGGTGAGGGTACGGCAACGCTTTAGGGGGAGCGTGCATGTGAGGGAACGGGTTAATGTTAGCGTACGGGTTAGGATTAGGGGACGGGTGAGGGTCAGGCTTCGGGGAAGGTTTAGGATTAGGGTTCGGGCTAGGGTTAGGGTTAGGGGACGGGGACGGTTTAGGGTCCAGGTGAGGGTACGGCAACGTTTTAGGGGGAGCGTGCGTGTGAGGGCGCAGGTTAGTGTTAGCGTACGGGATAGGATTAGGGGACGGGTGAGGGTCAGGCTTCGGGGAAGTGTTAGGGTTAGGGTTCGGGCTAGGGTTAGGGTTAGGGGACGGGGACGGTTTAGGGTCCAGGTGAGGGTACGGCAACGCTTTAGGGGGAGCGTGCGTGTGAGGGCGCGGGTTAGTGTTAGCGTACGGGTTAGGATTAGGGGACGGGTGAGGGTCAGGCTTCGGGGAAGGGTTAGGGTAAGGGTTCGGGCTAGGGTTAGGGTTAGGGGACGGGGACGGTTTAGGGTCCAGGTGAGGGTACGGCAACGCTTTAGGGGGAGCGTGCCTGTGAGGGCGCGGGTTAGTGTTAGCGTACGGGTTAGGATTAGGTGACGGGTGAGGGTCAGGCTTCGGGGAAGGGTTAGGGTTAGGGTTCGGGCTAGGGTTAGGGTTAGGGGACGGGGACGGTTTCGGCTCCAGGTGAGGGTACGGCAACGCTTTAGGGGGAGCGTGCGTGTGAGGGCGCGGGTTAGTGTTAGCGTACGGGTTAGGATTAGGGGACGGGTGAGGGTCAGGCTTCAGGGAAGGGTTAGGGTTAGGGTTCGGGCTAGGGCTAGGGTTAGGGGACGGGGACGGTTTAGGGTCCAGGTGAAGGTACGGCAACGCTTTAGGGGGAGCGTGCGTGTGAGGGCGCGGGTTAGTGTTAGCGTACGGGTTAGGATTAGGGGACGGGTGAGGGTCAGGCTTCGGGGAAGGGTTAGGGTTAGGGTTCGGGCTAGGGTTAGGGTTAGGGGACGGGGACGGTTTAGGGTCCAGGTGAGGGTACGGCAACGCTTTAGGGGGAGCGTGCGTGAGAGGGCGCGGGTTAGTGTTAGCGTAAGGGTTAGGATTAGGGGACGGGTGAGGGTCAGGCTTCGGGAAAGGGTTAGGGTTAGGGTTCGGGCTAGGGTTAGGGTTAGAGGACGGGGACGGTTTAGGGTCCAGGTGAGGGTACGGCAACGCTTTAGGGGGAGCGTGCGTGTGAGGGCGCGGGTTAGTGTTAGCGTACGGGTTAGGATTAGGGGACGGGTGAGGGTCAGGCTTCGGGGAAGGGTTAGGGTTAGGGTTCGGGCTAGGGTTAGGGTTAGGGGACGGGGACGGTTTAGGGTCCAGGTGAGGGTACGGCAACGCTTTAGGGGGAGCGTGCATGTGAGGGCGCGGGTTAGTGTTAGCGTACGGGTTAGGATTAGGGGACGGGTGAGGGTCAGGCATCGGGGAAGGGTTAGGGTTAGGGTTCGGGCTAGGGTTAGGGTTAGGGGACGGGGACGGTTTAGGGTCCAGGTGAGGGTACGGCAACGATTTAGGGGGAGCGTGCGTGTGAGGGCGCGGCTTAGTGTTAGCGTACGGGTTAGGATTAGGGGACGGGTGAGGGTCAGGGTTCGGGGAAGGGTTAGGTTTAGGGTTCGGGCTAAGGTTACGGTTAGGGGACGGGGACGGTTTAGGGTCCAGGTGAGGGTACGGCAACGCTTTAGGGGGAGCGTGCGTGTGAGGGCGCGGGTTAGTGTTAGCGTACGGGTTAGGATTAGGGGACGGGTGAGGGTCAGGCTTCGGGGAAGGGTTAGGGTAAGGGTTCGGGCTAGGGTTAGGGTTAGGGGACGGGGACGGTTTAGGGTCCAGGTGAGGGTACGGCAACGCTTTAGGGGGAGCGTGCGTGTGAGGGCGCGGGTTAGTGTTAGCCTACGGGTTAGGATTAGGTGACGGGTGAGGGTCAGGCTTCGGGGAAGGGTTAGGGTTAGGGTTCGTGCTAGGGTTAGGGTTAGGGGACGGGGACGGTTTAGGGTCCAGGTGAGGGTACGGCAACGCTTTAGGGGGAGCGTGCGTGTGAGGGCGCGGGTTAGTGTTAGCGTACGGGTTAGGATTAGGGGACGGGTGAGGGTCAGGCTTCGGGGAAGGGTTAGGGTTAGGGTTCGGGCTAGGGCTAGGGTTAGGGGACGGGGACGGTTTAGGGTCCAGGTGAGGGTACGGCAACGCTTTAGGGGGAGCGTGCGTGTGAGGGCGCGGGTTAGTGTTAGCGTACGGGTTAGGATTAGGGGACGGGTGAGGGTCAGGCTTCGGGGAAGGGTTAGGGTTAGGGTTCGGGCTAGGGTTAGGGTTAGGGGACGGGGACGGTTTAGGGTCCAGGTGAGGGTACGGCAACGCTTTAGGGGGAGCGTGCGTGAGAGGGCGCGGGTTAGTGTTAGCGTAAGGGTTAGGATTAGGGGACGGGTGAGGGTCAGGCTTCGGGGAAGGGTTAGGGTTAGGGTTCGGGCTAGGGTTAGGGTTAGAGGACGGGGACGGTTTAGGGTCCAGGTGAGGGTACGGCAACGCTTTAGGTGGAGCGTGCGTGTGAGGGCGCAGGTTAGTGTTAGCGTACGGGTTAGGATTAGGGGACGGGTGAGGGTCAGGCTTCGGGGAAGGGTTAGGGTTAGGGTTCGGGCTAGGGTTAGGGTTAGGGGACGGGGACGGTTTAGGGTCCAGGTGAGGGTACGGCAACGCTTTAGGGGGAGCGTGCGTGTGAGGGCGCAGGTTAGTGTTAGCGTACGGGTTAGGATTAGGGGACGGGTGAGGGTCAGGCATCGGGGAAGGGTTAGGGTTAGGGTTCGGGCTAGGGTTAGGGTAGGGGACGGGGACGGTTTAGGGTCCAGGTGAGGGTACGGCAACGATTTAGGGGGAGCGTGCGTGTGAGGGCGCGGCTTAGTGTTAGCGTACGGGTTAGGATTAGGGGACGGGTGAGGGTCAGGGTTCGGGGAAGGGTTAGGTTTAGGGTTCGGGCTAAGGTTAGGGTTAGGGGACGGGGACGGTTTAGGGTCCAGGTGAGGGTACGGCAACGCTTTAGGGGGAGCGTGTGTGTGAGGGCGCGGGTTAGTGTTAGCGTACGGGTTAGGAATAGGGGACGGGTGAGGGTCAGGCTTCGGGGAAGGGTAAGGGTTAGGGTTCGGGTTAGGGTTAGGGTTAGGGGACGGGGACGGTTTAGGGTCCAGGTGAGGGTACGGCAACGCTTTAGGGGGTGCGTGCGTGTGAGGGCGTGGGTTAGTGTTAGCGTACGGGTTAGGAGTAGGGGACGTGTGAGGGTCAGGCTTCGGGGAAGGGTTAGGGTTAGGGTTCGGGCTAGGGTTAGGTTTAGGGGACGGGGACGGTTTAGGGTCCAGGTGAGGGTACGGCAACGCTTTAGGGGGAGCCTGCGTGTGGGCGCGGGTTAGTGTTAGCGTACGGGTTAGGATTAGGGGACGGGTGAGGGTCAGGCTTCGGGGAAGGGTTAGGGTTATGGTTCGGGCTAGGGTTAGGGTTAGGGGACGGGGACGGTTTCGGGTCCAGGTGAGGGTACGGTAACGCTTTAGGGGGAGCGTGCGTGTGAGGGCTCGGGTTAGTGTTAGCGTACGGGTTAAGATTAGGGGATGGGTGAGGGTCAGGCTTCGGGGAAGTGTTAGGGTTAGGGTTCGGTCTAGGGTTAGGTTTAGGGGACGGAGACTGTTTAGGGTCTAGGTGAGGGTACAGCAACGCTTTAGGGGGAGCGTGCGTGTGAGGGCGCGGGTTAGTGTTAGCCTACGGGTTAGGATTAGGTGACGGGTGAGGGTCAGGCTTCGGGGAAGGGTTAGGGTTAGGGTTCGTGCTAGGGTTAGGGTTAGGGGACGGGGACGGTTTCGGCTCCAGGTGAGGGTACGGCAACGCTTCAGGGGGAGCGTGCGTGTGAGGGCGCGGGTTAGTGTTAGCGTACGGGTTAGGATTAGGGGACGGGTGAGGGTCAGGCTTCGGGGAAGGGTTAGGGTTAGGGTTCGGGCTAGGGCTAGGGTTAGGGGACGGGGACGGTTTAGGGTCCAGGTGAGGGTACGGCAACGCTTTAGGGGGAGCGTGCGTGTGAGGGCGCGGGTTAGTGTTAGCGTACGGGTTAGGATTAGGGGACGGGTGAGGGTCAGGCTTCGGGGAAGGGTTAGGGTTAGGGTTCGGGCTAGGGTTAGGGTTAGGGGACGGGGACGGTTTAGGGTCCAGGTGAGGGTACGGCAACGCTTTAGGGGGAGCGTGCGTGAGAGGGCGCGGGTTAGTGTTAGCGTAAGGGTTAGGATTAGGGGACGGGTGAGGGTCAGGCTTCGGGGAAGGGTTAGGGTTAGGGTTCGGGCTAGGGTTAGGGTTAGAGGACGGGGACGGTTTAGGGTCCAGGTGAGGGTACGGCAACGCTTTAGGTGGAGCGTGCGTGTGAGGGCGCGGGTTAGTGTTAGCGTACGGGTTAGGATTAGGGGACGGGTGAGGGTCAGGCTTCGGGGAAGGGTTAGGGTTAGGGTTCGGGCTAGGGTTAGGGTTAGGGGACGGGGACGGTTTAGGGTCCAGGTGAGGGTACGGCAACGCTTTAGGGGGAGCGTGCGTGTGAGGGCGCGGGTTAGTGTTAGCGTACGGGTTAGGATTAGGGGACGGGTGAGGGTCAGGCATCGGGGAAGGGTTAGGGTTAGGGTTCGGGCTAGGGTTAGGGTAGGGGACGGGGACGGTTTAGGGTCCAGGTGAGGGTACGGCAACGATTTAGGGGGAGCGTGCGTGTGAGGGCGCGGCTTAGTGTTAGCGTACGGGTTAGGATTAGGGGACGGGTGAGGGTCAGGGTTCGGGGAAGGGTTAGGTTTAGGGTTCGGGCTAAGGTTAGGGTTAGGGGACGGGGACGGTTTAGGGTCCAGGTGAGGGTACGGCAACGCTTTAGGGGGAGCGTGTGTGTGAGGGCGCGGGTTAGTGTTAGCGTACGGGTTAGGATTAGGGGACGGGTGAGGGTCAGGCTTCGGGGAAGGGTAAGGGTTAGGGTTCGGGTTAGGGTTAGGGTTAGGGGACGGGGACGGTTTAGGGTCCAGGTGAGGGTACGGCAACGCTTTAGGGGGTGCGTGCGTGTGAGGGCGTGGGTTAGTGTTAGCGTACGGGTTAGGATTAAGGGACGGGTGAGGGTCAGGCTTCGGGGAAGGGTTAGGGTTAGGGTTCGGGCTAGGGTTAGGTTTAGGGGACGGGGACGGTTTAGGGTCCAGGTGAGGGTACGGCAACGCTTTAGGGGGAGCCTGCGTGTGGGCGCGGGTTAGTGTTAGCGTACGGGTTAGGATTAGGGGACGGGTGAGGGTCAGGCTTCGGGGAAGGGTTAGGGTTATGGTTCGGGCTAGGGTTAGGGTTAGGGGACGGGGACGGTTTCGGGTCCAGGTGAGGGTACGGTAACGCTTTAGGGGGAGCGTGCGTGTGAGGGCTCGGGTTAGTGTTAGCGTACGGGTTAAGATTAGGGGATGGGTGAGGGTCAGGCTTCGGGGAAGTGTTAGGGTTAGGGTTCGGTCTAGGGTTAGGTTTAGGGGACGGAGACTGTTTAGGGTCTAGGTGAGGGTACAGCAACGCTTTAGGGGGAGCGTGCGTGTGAGGGCGCGGGTTAGTGTTAGCCTACGGGTTAGGATTAGGTGACGGGTGAGGGTCAGGCTTCGGGGAAGGGTTAGGGTTAGGGTTCGTGCTAGGGTTAGGGTTAGGGGACGGGGACGGTTTCGGCTCCAGGTGAGGGTACGGCAACGCTTTAGGGGGAGCGTGCGTGTGAGGGCGCGGGTTAGTGTTAGCGTACGGGTTAGGATTAGGGGACGGGTGAGGGTCAGGCTTCGGGGAAGGGTTAGGGTTAGGGTTCGGGCTAGGGCTAGGGTTAGGGGACGGGGACGGTTTAGGGTCCAGGTGAGGGTACGGCAACGCTTTAGGGGGAGCGTGCGTGTGAGGGCGCGGGTTAGTGTTAGCGTACGGGTTAGGATTAGGGGACGGGTGAGGGTCAGGCTTCGGGGAAGGGTTAGGGTTAGGGTTCGTGCTAGGGTTAGGGTTAGGGGACGGGGACGGTTTAGGGTCCATGTGAGGGTACGGCAACGCTTTAGGGGGAGCGTGCGTGAGAGGGCGCAGGTTAGTGTTAGCGTAAGGGTTAGGATTAGGGGAAGGGTGAGGGTCAGGCTTCGGGGAAGGGTTAGGGTTAGGGTTCGGGCTAGGGTTAGGGTTAGAGGACGGGGACGGTTTAGGGTCCAGGTGAGGGTACGGCAACGCTTTAGGTGGAGCGTGCGTGTGAGGGCGCGGGTTAGTGTTAGCGTACGGGTTAGGATTAGGGGACGGGTGAGGGTCAGGCTTCGGGGAAGGGTTAGGGTTAGGGTTCGGGCTAGGGTTAGGGTTAGGGGACGGGGACGGTTAAGGGTCCAGGTGAGGGTACGGCAACGCTTTAGGTGGAGCGTGCGTGTGAGGGCGCGGGTTAGTGTTAGCGTACGGGTTAGGATTAGGGGACGGGTGAGGGTCAGGCATCGGGGAAGGGTTAGGGTTAGGGTTCGGGCTAGGGTTAGGGTAGGGGACGGGGACGGTTTAGGGTCCAGGTGAGGGTACGGCAACGATTTAGGGGGAGCGTGCGTGTGAGGGCGCGGCTTAGTGTTAGCGTACGGGTTAGGATTAGGGGACGGGTGAGGGTCAGGGTTCGGGGAAGGGTTAGGTTTAGGGTTCGGGCTAAGGTTAGGGTTAGGGGACGGGGACGGTTTAGGGTCCAGGTGAGGGTACGGCAACGCTTTAGGGGGAGCGTGTGTGTGAGGGCGCGGGTTAGTGTTAGCGTACGGGTTAGGATTAGGGGACGGGTGAGGGTCAGGCTTCGGGGAAGGGTAAGGGTTAGGGTTCGGGTTAGGGTTAGGGTTAGGGGACGGGGACGGTTTAGGGTCCAGGTGAGGGTACGGCAACGCTTTAGGGGGTGCGTGCGTGTGAGGGCGCGGGTTAGTGTTAGCGTACGGGTTAGGAGTAGGGGACGGGTGAGGGTCAGGCTTCGGGGAAGGGTTAGGGTTAGGGTTCGGGCTAGGGTTAGGTTTAGGGGACGGGGACGGTTTAGGGTCCAGGTGAGGGTACGGCAACGCTTTAGGGGGAGCCTGCGTGTGGGCGCGGGTTAGTGTTAGCGTACGGGTTAGGATTAGGGGACGGGTGAGGGTCAGGCTTCGGGGAAGGGTTAGGGTTATGGTTCGGGCTAGGGTTAGGGTTAGGGGACGGGGACGGTTTCGGGTCCAGGTGAGGGTACGGTAACGCTTTAGGGGGAGCGTGCGTGTGAGGGCTCGGGTTAGTGTTAGCGTACGGGTTAAGATTAGGGGATGGGTGAGGGTCAGGCTTCGGGGAAGTGTTAGGGTTAGGGTTCGGTCTAGGGTTAGGTTTAGGGGACGGAGACTGTTTAGGGTCTAGGTGAGGGTACAGCAACGCTTTAGGGGGAGCGTGCGTGTGAGGGCGCGGGTTAGTGTTAGCGTACGGGTTAGGATTAGGGGACAGGTGAGGGTCAGGCTTCGGGGAAGGGTTAGGGTTAGGGTTCGGGCTAGGGTTAGGGTTCGGGGACGGGGACGGTTTAGGGTCCAGGTGAGGGTACGGCAACGCTTTAGGGGGAGCGTGCGTGTGAGGGTGCCGGTTAGTGTTAGCGTACGGGTTAGGATTAGGTGACGGGTGAGGGTCAGGCTTTGGGGAAAGGTTAGGGTTAGGGTTCGGGCTAGGGTTAGGGTTAGGGAACGGGGATGGTTTCGGGTCCAGGTGAGGGTACGGTAACGCTTTAGGGGGAGCGTGCGTGTGAGGGCTCGGGTTAGTGTTAGCGTACGGGTTAAGATTAGGGGATGGGTGAGGGTCAGGCTTCGGGCAAGGGTTAGGGTTAGGGTTCGGTCTAGGGTTAGGTTTAGGGGACGGAGACTGTTTAGGGTTCAGGTGAGGGTACAGCAACGCTTTAGGGGGAGCGTGCGTGTGAGGGCGTGGGTTAGTGTTAGCGTACGGGTTAGGATTAGGGGATGGGTGAGGGTCAGGCTTCGGGCAAGGGTTAGGGTTAGGGTTCAGGCTAGGGTTAGGGTTAGGGGACGGGGACGGTTTAGGGTCCAGGTGAGGGTACGGCAACGCTTTAGGGGGAGCGTGCGTGTGAGGGCGCGGGTTAGTGTTAGCGTACGGGTTAGGATTAGGGGACGGGTGAGGGTCAGGCTTCGGGGAAGGATTAGGGTTAAGGTTCGGGCTAGGGTTAGGTTTAGGGGACAGGGACGGTTTAGGGTCCAGTTGAGGGTACGGCAACGCTTTAGGGGGAGAGTGCGTGTGAGGGCGCGGGTTAGTGTTAGCGTACGGGTTAGGATTAGTGGACGGGTGAGGTTCAGGCTTCGGGGAAGGGTTAAGGTTAGGGTTCGGGCTAGGGTTAGGGTTAGGGGACGGGGACGGTTTAGGGTCCAGATGAGGGTTCGGCAACGCTTTAAGGAGAGCGTGCGTGTGAGGGCGCGGGTTAGTGTTAGCGTACAGGTTAGGATTAGGGGACGGGTGAGGGTCAGGCTTCGGGGAAGGGTTAGGGTTAGGGTTCGGGCTAGGGTTAGGTTTAGGGGACGGGGACGGTTTCGGGTCCAGGTGAGGATATGGCAACGCTTAAGGGGGAGCATGCGTGTGAGGGCGCGGGTGAGTGATAGCGTACGGGTTAGGATTAGGGGACGGGTGAGGGTCAGGCTTCGGGGAAGGGTTAGGGTTAGGGTTCGGGGTAGGTTTAGGGTTAGGGGACGGGGATGGTTTAGGGTCCAGGTGAGGGTACGGCAACGCTTTAGGGGAGCGTGCGTGTGAGGGCGCGGGTTAGTGTTAGTGTACGGGTTAGGATTAGGGGACGGGTGAGGGTCAGGCTTCGGGGAAGGGTTAGGGTTATGGTTCGGGCTAGGGTTAGGGTTAGGGGACGGGGACGGTTTAGGGTCCAAGTGAGGGTACGGCTACACTTTAGGGGGAGCGTGCGTGTGAGGGCGCGGGTCATTGTTAGCGTACGGGTTAGGATTAGGTGACGGGTGAGGGTCAGGCTTCGGGGAAGGGTTAGGGTTAGGGTTCGGGCTAGGGTTAGGGGACGGGGACAGGGACGATTTAGGGTCCAGGTGAGGGTACGGCAACGCTTTAGGGGGAGCGTGCGTGTCAGGGCGTTGGTTAGTGTCAGCGTACGGGTTAGGATTAGGGAACGGGTGAGGGTCAGGCTTCGGGGAAGTGTTAGGGTTAGGGTTCGGGCTAGGGTTATGATTAGGAGTCGGGGATGGTTTAGGGTCCAGGTGAGGGTACGGCAACGCTTTAGGGGGAGCGTGCGTGTGAGGGCGCGGGTTAGTGTTACCGTACGGGTTAGGATTAGGGGACGGGTGAGGGTCAGGCTTCGGGGAAGGGTTAGGGTTAGGGTTCGGGCTAGGGTTAGGGTTAGGGGACGGGGACGGTTTAGGGTCCAGGTGAGGGTACGGCAACGCTTTAGAGGGAGCGTGCGTGTGAGGGCGCGGGTTATTGTTAGCGTACGGGTTAGGATTAAGGGACGGGTGAGGGTCAGGCTTCGGGGAAGGGTTAGGGTTAGGGTTCGGGCTAGGGTTAGGGTTAGGGGACGGGGACGGTTTAGGGTCCAGGTGAGGATACGGCAACGCTTAAGGAGGAGCGTGCGTGTGAGGGCTCGGGTTAGTGTTAGCGTACGGGTTAAGATTAGGGGATGGGTGAGGGTCAGGCTTCGGGCAAGGGTTAGGGTTAGGGTTCGGTCTAGGGTTAGGTTTAGGGGACGGAGACTGTTTAGGGTTCAGGTGAGGGTACAGCAACGCTTTAGGGGGAGCGTGCGTGTGAGGGCGTGGGTTAGTGTTAGCGTACGGGTTAGGATTAGGGGACGGGTGAGGGTCAGGCTTCGGGCAAGGGTTAGGGTTAGGGTTCAGGCTAGGGTTAGGGTTAGGGGACGGGGACGGTTTAGGGTCCAGGTGAGGGTACGGCAACGCTTTAGGGGGAGCGTGCGTGTGAGGGCGCGGGTTAGTGTTAGCGTACGGGTTAGGATTAGGGGACGGGTGAGGGTCAGGCTTCGGGGAAGGGTTAGGTTTAGGGTTCGGGCTAGGGTTAGGTTTAGGGGACGGGGACGGTTTAGGGTCCAGTTGAGGGTACGGCAACGCTTTAGGGGGAGAGTGCGTGTGAGGGCGCGGGTTAGTGTTAGCGTACGGGTTAGGATTAGGGGACGGGTGAGGGTCAGGCTACGGGGAAGGGTTAGGGTTAGGGTTCGGTCTAGGGTTAGGGTTAGGGGACGGGGACGGTTTAGGGTCCAGGTGAGGGTACGGCAACGCTTTAGGGGGAGCGTGCGTGTGAGGGCGCGCGTTAGTGTTAGCGTACGGCTTAGGATTAGGGGACGGTTGAGGGTCAACTTCGGGGAAGGGTTAGGGTTAGGGTTCGGGCTAGGGTTAGGGTTAGGGGATGGGAACTGTTTAGGGTCCAGGTGAGGGTACGGCAACGCTTTAGGGGGAGCGTGCATGTGAGGGCGCGGGTTAGTGTTAGCGTACGGGTTAGGATTAGGGGACGGGTGAGGGTGAGGCTTCGGGGAAGGGTTAGGGTTAGGGCTCGGGCTAGGGTTAGGTTTAGGGGACGGGGACGGTTTAGGGTCCAGGTGAGGGTACGGCAACGCTTTAGGGGGAGCGTGCGTGTGAGGGCGCGGGTTAGTGTTAGCGTACGGGTTAGGATTAGGGGACGGGTGAGGGTCAGGCTTCGGGGAAGGGTTAGGGTTAGGGTTCGGGCTAGGGTTAGGGTTAGGGGACGGGGACGGTTTAGGGTCCAGGTGAGGGTACGGCAACACTTTAGGGGGAGCGTGTGTGAGAGGGCGTGGGTTAGTGTTAGCGTAAGGGTTAGGATTAGGGGACGGGTGAGGGTCAGGCTTCGGGGAAGGGTTAGGTTTAGGGTTCGGTCTAGGGTTAGGGTTAGAGGACGGGGACGGTTTAGGGTCCAGGTGAGGGTACAGCAACGCTTTAGGGGGAGCGTGCGTGTGAGGGCGCGGGTTAGTGTTAGTGTACGGGTTAGGATTATGGGACGGGTGAGGGTCAGGCTTCGGGGAAGGGTTAGGGTTAGGGTTCGGGCTAGGGTTAGGGTTAGGGGACGGGGACGGTTTCGGCTCCAGGTGAGGGTACGGCAACGCTTTAGGGGAAGCGTGCGTGTGAGGGCGCGGGTTAGTGTTAGCGTACGGGTTAGGATTAGGTGACGGGTGAGGGTCAGGCTTCAGGGAAGGGTTAGGGTTAGGGTTCGGCTAGGGCTAGGGTTAGGGGACGGGGACGGTTTAGGGTCCAGGTGAGGGTACGGCAACGCTTTAGGGGGAGCGTGCGTGTGAGGGCGCGGGTTAGTGTTAGCGTACGGGTTAGGATTAGGGGACGGGTGAGGGTCAGGCTTCGGGGAAGGGTTAGGGTTAGGGTTCGGGCTAGGGTTAGGGTTAGGGGACGGGGACGGTTTAGGGTCCAGGTGAGGGTACGGCAACGCTTTAGGGGGAGCGTGCGTGAGAGGGCGCGGGTTAGTGTTAGCGTAAGGGTTAGGATTAGGGGACGGGTGAGGGTCAGGCTTCGGGAAAGGGTTAGGGTTAGGGTTCGGGCTAGGGTTAGGGTTAGAGGACGGGGACGGTTTAGGGTCCAGGTGAGGGTACGGCAACGCTTTAGGGGGAGCGTGCGTGTGAGGGCGCGGGTTAGTGTTAGCGTACGGGTTAGGATTAGGGGACGGGTGAGGGTCAGGCTTCGGGGAAGGGTTAGGGTTAGGGTTCGGGCTAGGGTTAGGGTTAGGGGACGGGGACGGTTTAGGGTCCAGGTGAGGGTACGGCAACGCTTTAGGGGGAGCGTGCATGTGAGGGCGCGGGTTAGTGTTAGCGTAAGGGTTAGGATTAGGGGACGGGTGAGGGTCAGGCATCGGGGAAGGGTTAGGGTTAGGGTTCGGGCTAGGGTTAGGGTTAGGGGACGGGGACGGTTTAGGGTCCAGGTGAGGGTACGGCAACGATTTAGGGGGAGCGTGCGTGTGAGGGCGCGGCTTAGTGTTAGCGTACGGGTTAGGATTAGGGGACGGGTGAGGGTCAGGGTTCGGGGAAGGGTTAGGTTTAGGGTTCGGGCTAAGGTTAGGGTTAGGGGACGGGGATGGTTTAGGGTCCAGGTGAGGGTACGGCAACGCTTTAGGGGGAGCGTGCGTGTGAGGGCGCGGGTTAGTGTTAGCGTACGGGTTAGGATTAGGGGATGGTTGAGGGTCAGGCTTCGGGGAAGGGTAAGGGTTAGGGTTCGGGTTAGGGTTAGGGTTAGGGGACGGGGACGGTTTAGGGTCCAGGTGAGGGTACGGCAACGTTTTAGGGGGAGCGTGCGTGTGAGGGCGCGGGTTAGTGTTAGCGTACGGGATAGGATTAGGGGACGGGTGAGGGTCAGGCTTCGGGGAAGTGTTAGGGTTAGGGTTCGGGCTAGGGTTAGGGTTAGGGGACGGGGACGGTTTAGGGTCCAGGTGAGGGTACGGCAACGATTTAGGGGGAGCGTGCGTGTGAGGGCGCGGCTTAGTGTTAGCGTACGGGTTAGGATTAGGGGACGGGTGAGGGTCAGGGTTCGGGGAAGGGTTAGGGTTAGAGTTCGGGCTAGGGTTAGGGTTAGGACCGGGGACGGTTTAGGGTCCAGGTGAGGGTACGGCAACGCTTTAGGGGGAGCGTGCGTGTGAGGGCGCGGGTTAGTGTTAGCGTACGGGTTAGGATTAGGGGACGGGTGAGGGTCAGGCTTCGGGGAAGGGTTAGGGTTAGGGTTCGGGCTAGGGTTAGGGTTAGGGGACGGGGACGGTTTAGGGTCCAGGTGAGGGTACGGCAACGCTTTAGGGGGAGCGTGCGTGTGAGGGCGCGGGGTAGTGTTAGTGTACGGTTTAGGATTATGGGACGGGTGAGGGTGAGGCTTCGGGGAAGTGTTAGGGTTAGGGTTCGGGCTAGGGTTAGGGTTAGGGGACGGGGACGGTTTAGGGTCCAGGTGAGGGTACGGCAAAGCTTTAGGGGGAGCGTGCGTGTGAGGGCGCGGGTTAGTGTTAGCGTACGGGTTAGGATTAGGGGACGGGTGAGGGTCAGGCTTCGGGGAAGTGTTAGGGTAAGGGTTCGGGCTAGGGTTAGGGTTAGGGGACGGGGACGGTTTAGGGTCCAGGTGAGGGTACGGCAACGCTTTAGGGGGAGCGTGCGTGTGAGGGCGCGAGTTAGTGTTAGCGTACGGGTTAGGATTAGGGGACGGGTGAGGGTCAGGCTTCGGGGAAGGGTTACGGTTAGGGTTCGGACTAGGGTTAGGGTTAGGGGACAGGGACGGTTTAGTGTCCAGGTGAGGGTACGGCAACGCTTCAGGGGGAGCGTGCATGTGAGGGAACGGGTTAGTGTTAGCGTACGGGTTAGGATTAGGGGACGGGTGAGGGTCAGGCATCGGGGAAGGGTTAGGGTTAGGGTTCGGGCTAGGGTTAGGGTTAGGGGACGGGGACGGTTTAGGGTCCAGGTGAGGGTACGGCAACGATTTAGGGGGAGCGTGCGTGTGAGGGCACGGCTTAGTGTTAGCGTACGGGTTAGGATTAGGGGACGGGTGAGGGTCAGGGTTCGGGGAAGGGTTAGGTTTAGGGTTCGGGCTAAGGTTAGGGTTAGGGGACGGGGACGGTTTAGGGTCCAGATGAGGGTACGGCAACGCTTTAGGGGGAGCGTGCGTGTGAGGGCGCGGGTTAGTGTTAGCGTACGGGTTAGGATTAGGGGACGGGTGAGGGTCAGGCTTCGGGGAAGGGTTAGGGTAAGGGTTCGGGCTAGGGTTAGGGTTAGGGGACGGGGACGGTTTAGGGTCCAGGTGAGGGTACGGCAACGCTTTAGGGGGAGCGTGCGTGTGAGGGAGCGGGTTAGTGTTAGCCTACGGGTTAGGATTAGGTGACGGGTGAGGGTCAGGCTTCGGGGAAGGGTTAGGGTTAGGGTTCGGGCTAGGGTTAGGGTTAGGGGACGGGGACGGTTTCGGCTCCAGGTGAGGGTACGGCAACGCTTTAGGGGGAGCGTGCGTGTGAGGGCGCGGGTTAGTGTTAGCGTACGGGTTAGGATTAGGGGACGGGTGAGGGTCAGGCTTCGGGGAAGGGTTAGGGTTAGGGTTCGGGCTAGGGCTAGGGATAGGGGACGGGGACGGTTTAGGGTCCAGGTGAGGGTACGGCAACGCTTTAGGGGGAGCGTGCGTGTGAGGGCGCGGGTTAGTGTTAGCGTACGGGTTAGGATTAGGGGACGGGTGAGGGTCAGGCTTCGGGGAAGGGTTAGGGTTAGGGTTCGGGCTAGGGTTAGGGTTAGGGGACGGGGACGGTTTAGGGTCCAGGTGAGGGTACGGCAACGCTTTAGGGGGAGCGTGCGTGAGAGGGCGCGGGTTAGTGTTAGCGTAAGGGTTAGGATTAGGGGACGGGTGAGGGTCAGGCTTCGGGGAAGGGTTAGGGTTAGGGTTTGGGCTAGGGTTAGGGTTAGAGGACGGGGACGGTTTAGGGTCCAGGTGAGGGTACGGCAACGCTTTAGGTGGAGCGTGCGTGTGAGGGCGCGGGTTAGTGTTAGCGTACGGGTTAGGATTAGGGGACGGGTGAGGGTCAGGCTTCGGGGAAGGGTTAGGGTTAGGGTTCGGGCTAGGGTTAGGGTTAGGGGACGGGGACGGTTTAGGGTCCAGGTGAGGGTACGGCAACGCTTTAGGGGGAGCGTGCGTGTGAGGGCGCGGGTTAGTGTTAGCGTACGGGTTAGGATTAGGGGACGGGTGAGGGTCAGGCATCGGGGAAGTGTTAGGGTTAGGGTTCGGGCTAGGGTTAGGGTAGGGGACGTGGACGGTTTAGGGTCCAGGTGAGGGTACGGCAACGATTTAGGGGGAGCGTGCGTGTGAGGGCGCGGCTTCGTGTTAGCGTACGGGTTAGGATTAGGGGACGGGTGAGGGTCAGGGTTCGGGGAAGGGTTAGGTTTAGGGTTCGGGCTAAGGTTAGGGTTAGGGGACGGGGACGGTTTAGGGTCCAGGTGAGGGTACGGCAACGCTTTAGGGGGAGCGTGTGTGTGAGGGCGCGGGTTAGTGTTAGCGTACGGGTTAGGATTAGGGGACGGGTGAGGGTCAGGCTTCGGGGAAGGGTAAGGGTTAGGGTTCGGGTTAGGGTTAGAGTTAGGGGACGGGGACGGTTTAGGGTCCAGGTGAGGGTACGGCAACGCTTTAGGGGGTGCGTGCGTGTGAGGGCGCGGGTTAGTGTTAGCGTACGGGTTAGGAGTAGGGGACGGGTGAGGGTCAGGCTTCGGGGAAGGGTTAGGGTTAGGGTTCGGGCTAGGGTTAGGTTTAGGGGACGGGGACGGTTTAGGGTCCAGGTGAGGGTACGGCAACGCTTTAGGGGGAGCCTGCGTGTGGGTGCAGGTTAGTGTTAGCGTACGGGTTAGGATTAGGGGACGGGTGAGGGTCAGGCTTCGGGGAAGGGTTAGGGTTATGGTTCGGGCTAGGGTTAGGGTTAGGGGACGGGGACGGTTTCGGGTCCAGGTGAGGGTACGGTAACGCTTTAGGGGGAGCGTGCGTGTGAGGGCTCGGGTTAGTGTTAGCGTACGGGTTAAGATTAGGGGATGGGTGAGGGTCAGGCTTCGGGGAAGTGTTAGGGTTAGGGTTCGGTCTAGGGTTAGGTTTAGGGGACGGAGACTGTTTAGGGTCTAGGTGAGGGTACAGCAACGCTTTAGGGGGAGCGTGCGTGTGAGGGCGTGGGTTAGTGTTAGCGTGCGGGTTAGGATTAGGGGACGGGTGAGGGTCAGGCTTCGGGGAAGGGTTAGGGTTAGGGTTCAGGCTAGGGTTAGGGTTAGGGGACGGGGATGGTTTAGGGTCCAGGTGAGGGTACGGCAACGCTTTAGGGGGAGCGTGCGTGTGAGGGCGCGGGTTAGTGTTAGCGTACGGGTTAGGATTAGGGGACGGGTGAGGGTCAGGTTTCGGGGAAGGGTTAGGGTTAGGGTTCGGGCTAGGGTTAGGTTTAGGGGACGGGGACGGTTTAGGGTCCAGTTGAGGGTACGGCAACGCTTTAGGGGGAGCGTGCGTGTGAGGGCGCGGGTTAGTGTTAGCGTACGGGTTAGGATTAGGGGACGGGTGAGGGTCAGGCTACGGGGAAGGGTTAGGGTTAGGGTTCGGTCTAGGGTTAGGGTTAGGGGACGGGGACGGTTTAGGGTCCAGGTGAGTGTACGGCAACGCTTTAGGGGGAGCGTGCGTGTGAGGGCGTGGGTTAGTGTTAGCGTACGGGTTAGGATTAGGGGACGGGTGAGGTTCAGGCTTCGGGGAAGGGTTAAGGTTAGGGTTCGGGCTAGGGTTAGGGTTAGGGGACGGGGACGGTTTAGGGTCCAGATGAGGGTACGGCAACGCTTTAAGGAGAGCGTGCGTGTGAGGGCGCGGGTTAGTGTTAGCGTACGGGTTAGGATTAGGGGACGGGTGAGGGTCAGGCTTCGGGGAAGGGTTAGGGTTAGGGTTCGGGCTAGGGTTAGGGTTAGGGGACGGGGACGGTTTCGGGTTCAGGTGAGGGTATGGCAACGCTTTAGGGGGAGCGTGCGTGTGAGGGCGCGGGTTAGTGTTAGCGTACGGGTTAGGATTAGGGGACGGGTGAGGGTCAGGCTTCGGGGAAGGGTTAGGGTTAGGGTTCGGGCTAGGGTTAGGTTTAGGGGACGGGGACGGTTTAGGGTCCAGGTGAGGGTACGGCAACGCTTTAGGGGGAGCGTGCGTGTGAGGGCGCGGGTTAGTGTTAGCGTACGGGTTAGGATTAGGGGACGGGTGAGGGTCACGCTTCGGGAAAGGGTTAGGGTTAGGGTTCAGGCTAGGGTTAGGCTTAGGGGACGGGGACGGTTTAGGGTCCAGGTGAGGGTACGGCAACACTTTAGGGGGAGCGTGCGTGTGAGGGCGCGGGTTAGTGTTAGCGTACGGGTTAGGATTAGGGGACGGGTGAGGGTCAGGCTTCGGGGAAGGGTTAGGGTTAGGGTTCGGGCTAGGGTTAGAGTTAGGGCATGGGGACGGTTTCGGGTCCAGGTGAGGGTACGGTAACGCTTTAGGGGGAGCGTGCGTGTGAGGGCTCGGGTTAGTGTTAGCGTACGGGTTAGGATTAGGGGAAGGGTTAGGGTTAGGGTTCGGGCTAGGGTTAGGGTTAGGGGACGGGGACGGTTTAGGGTCCAGGTGAGGGTACGGCAACGCTTTAGGGGGAGCGTGCGTGTGAGGGTGCGGGTTAATGTTAGCGTACGGGTTAGGATTAGGGGACGGGTGAGGGTCAGGCTTCGGGGAAGGGTTAGGGTTAGGGTTCGGGCTAGGGTTAGGCTTAGGGGACGGGGACGGTTTCGGGTCCAGGTGAGCGTATGGCAACGCTTTAGGGGGAGCGTGCGTGTGAGGGCGCGGGTTAGTGTTAGCGTACGGGTTAGGATTAGTGGACAGGTGAGGGTCAGGCTTCGGGGAAGGGTTAGGGTTAGGGTTCGGGCTAGGGTTAGGGTTCGGGGACGGGGACGGTTTAGGGTCCAGGTGAGGGTACGGCAACGCTTTAGGGGGAGCGTGCGTGTCAGGGCGTGGGTTAGTGTCAGCGTACGGGTTAGGATTAGGGAACGGGTGAGGGTCAGGCTTCGGGGAAGTGTTAGGGTTAGGGTTCGGGCTAGGGTTATGGTTAGGAGTCGGGGATGGTTTAGGGTCCAGGTGAGGGTACGGCAATGCTTTAGGGGGAGCGTGCGTGTGAGGGCGCGGGTTAGTGTTACCGTACGGGTTAGGATTAGGGGACGGGTGAGGGTCAGGCTTCGGGGAAGGGTTAGGGTTAGGGTTCGGGCTAGGGTTAGGGTTAGGGGACGGGGACGGTTTAGGGTCCAGGTGAGGGTACGGCAACGCTTTAGAGGGAGCGTGCGTGTGAGGGCGCGGGTTATTGTTAGTGTACGGGTTAGGATTAAGGGACGGGTGAGGGTCAGGCTTCGGGGAAGGGTTAGGGTTAGGGTTCGGGCTAGGGTTAGGGTTAGGGGACGGGGACGGTTTAGGGTCCAGGTGAGGATACGGCAACGCTTAAGGGGGAGCGTGCGTGTGAGGGCTCGGGTTAGTGTTAGCGTACGGGTTAAGATTAGGGGATGGGTGAGGGTCAGGCTTCGGGCAAGGGTTAGGGTTAGGATTCGGTCTAGGGTTAGGTTTAGGGGACGGAGACTGTTTAGGGTTCAGGTGAGGGTACAGCAACGCTTTAGGGGGAGCGTGCGTGTGAGGGCGTGGGTTAGTGTTAGCGTACGGGTTAGGATTAGGGGACGGGTGAGGGTCAGGCTTCGGGCAAGGGTTAGGGTTAGGGTTCAGGCTAGGGTTAGGGTTAGGGGACGGGGACGGTTTAGGGTCCAGGTGAGGGTACGGCAACGCTTTAGGGGGAGCGTGCGTGTGAGGGCGCGCGTTAGTGTTAGCGTACGGCTTAGGATTAGGGGACGGGTGAGGGTCAACTTCGGGGAAGGGTTAGGGTTAGGGTTCGGGCTAGGGTTAGGGTTAGGGGATGGGAACTGTTTAGGGTCCAGGTGAGGGTACGGCAACGCTTTAGGGGGAGCGTGCATGTGAGGGCGCGGGTTAGTGTTAGCGTACGGGTTAGGATTAGGGGACGGGTGAGGGTGAGGCTTCGGGGAAGGGTTAGGGTTAGGGCTCGGGCTAGGGTTAGGTTTAGGGGACGGGGACGGTTTAGGGTCCAGGTGAGGGTACGGCAACACTTTAGGGGGAGCGTGCGTGTGAGGGCGCGGGTTAGTGTTAGCGTACGGGTTAGGATTAGGTGACGGGTGAGGGTCAGGCTTCGGGGAAGGGTTAGGGTTAGGGTTCGGGCTAGGGTTAGGGTTAGGGGACGGGGACGGTTTCGGCTCCAGGTGAGGGTACGGCAACGCTTTAGGGAGAGCGTGCGTGTGAGGGCGCGGGTTAGTGTTAGCGTACGGGTTAGGATTAGGGGACGGGTGAGGGTCAGGCTTCGGGGAAGGGTTAGGGTTAGGGTTCGGGCTAGGGCTAGGGTTAGGGGACGGGGACGGTTTAGGGTCCAGGTGAGGGTACGGCAACGCTTTAGGGGGAGCGTGCGTGTGAGGGCGCGGGTTAGTGTTAGCGTACGGGTTAGGATTAGGGGACGGGTGAGGGTCAGGCTTCGGGGAAGGGTTAGGGTTAGGGTTCGGGCTAGGGTTAGGGTTAGGGGACGGGGACGGTTTAGGGTCCAGGTGAGGGTACGGCAACGCTTTAGGGGGAGCGTGCGTGAGAGGGCGCGGGTTAGTGTTAGCGTAAGGGTTAGGATTAGGGGACGGGTGAGGGTCAGGCTTCGGGGAAGTGTTAGGGTTAGGGTTCGGTCTAGGGTTAGGGTTAGAGGACGGGGACGGTTTAGGGTCCAGGTGAGGGTACAGCAACGCTTTAGGGGGAGCGTGCGTGTGAGGGCGCGGGTTAGTGTTAGCGTACGGGTTAGGATTAGGGGACGGGTGAGGGTCAGGCTTCGGGGAAGGGTTAGGGTTAGGGTTCGGGCTAGGGTTAGGGTTAGGGGACGGGGACGGTTTAGGGTCCAGGTGAGGGTACGGCAACGCTTTAGGGGGAGCGTGCATGTGAGGGCGCGGGTTAGTGTTAGCGTACGGGTTAGGATTAGGGGACGGGTGAGGGTCAGGCATCGGGGAAGGGTTAGGGTTAGGGTTCGGGCTAGGGTTAGGGTTAGGGGACGTGGACGGTTTAGGGTCCAGGTGAGGGTACGGCAACGATTTAGGGGGAGCGTGCGTGTGAGGGCGCGGCTTAGTGTTAGCGTACGGGTTAGGATTAGGGGACGGGTGAGGGTCAGGGTTCGGGGAAGGGTTAGGGTTAGAGTTCGGGCTAGGGTTAGGGTTAGGACCGGGGACGGTTTAGGGTCCAGGTGAGGGTACGGCAACGCTTTAGGGGGAGCGTGCGTGTGAGGGCGCGGGTTAGTGTTAGCGTACGGGTTAGGATTAGGGGACGGGTGAGGGTCAGGCTTCGGGGAAGGGTTAGGGTTAGGGTTCGGGCTAGGGTTAGGGTTAGGGGACAGGACGGTTTAGGGTCCAGGTGAGGGTACGGCAACGCTTTAGGGGGAGCGTGCGTGTGAGGGCGCGGGGTAGTGTTAGTGTACGGGTTAGGATTATGGGACGGGTGAGGGTGAGGCTTCGGGGAAGTGTTAGGGTTAGGGTTCGGGCTAGGATTAGGGTTAGGGGACGGGGACGGTTTAGGGTCCAGGTGAGGGTACGGCAACGCTTTAGGGGGAGCGTGCGTGTGAGAGCGCGAGTTAGTGTTAGCGTACGGGTTAGGATTAGGGGACGGGTGAGGGTCAGGCTTCGGGGAAGGGTTACGGTTAGGGTTCGGACTAGGGTTAGGGTTAGGGGACAGGGACGGTTTAGGGTCCAGGTGAGGGTACGGCAACGCTTTAGGGGGATCGTGCATGTGAGGGAACGGGTTACTGTTAGCGTACGGGTTAGGATTAGGGGACGGGTGAGGGTCAGGCTTCGGGGAAGGTTTAGGATTAGGGTTCGGGCTAGGGTTAGGGTTAGGGGACGGGGACGGTTTAGGGTCCAGGTGAGGGTACGGCAACGTTTTAGGGGGAGCGTGCGTGTGAGGGCGCGGGTTAGTGTTAGCGTACGGGATAGGATTAGGGGACGGGTGAGGGTCAGGCTTCGGGGAAGTGTTAGGGTTAGGGTTCGGGCTAGGGTTAGGGTTAGGGGACGGGGACGGTTTAGGGTCCAGGTGAGGGTACGGCAACGCTTTAGGGGGAGCGTGCGTGTGAGGGCGCGGGTTAGTGTTAGCGTACGGGTTAGGATTAGGGGACGGGTGAGGGTCAGGCTTCGGGGAAGGGTTAGGGTAAGGGTTCGGGCTAGGGTTAGGGTTAGGGGACGGGCATGGTTTAGGGTCCAGGTGAGGGTACGGCAACGCTTTAGGGGGAGCGTGCGTGTGAGGGCGCGGGTTAGTGTTAGCGTACGGGTTAGGATTAGGTGACGGGTGAGGGTCAGGCTTCGGGGAAGGGTTAGGGTTAGGGTTCGGGCTAGGGTTAGGGTTAGGGGACGGGGACGGTTTCGGCTCCAGGTGAGGGTACGGCAACGCTTTAGGGGGAGCGTGCGTGTGAGGGCGCGGGTTAGTGTTAGCGTACGGGTTAGGATTAGGGGACGGGTGAGGGTCAGGCTTCGGGGAAGAGTTAGGGTTAGGGTTCGGCCTAGGGTTAGGTTTAGGGAACGGGGACGGTTTAGGGTCCAGGTGAGGGTACGGCAACACTTTAGGGGGAGCGTGCGTGTGAGGGCGCGGGTTAGTGTTAGCGTACGGGTTAGGATTAGGGGACGGGTGAGGGTCAGGCTTCGGGGAAGGGTTAGGGTTAGGGTTTGGGCTAGGGTTAGAGTTAGGGCATGGGGACGGTTTCGGGTCCAGGTGAGGGTACGGTAACGCTTTAGGGGGAGCGTGCGTGTGAGGGCTCGGGTTAGTGTTAGCGTACGGGTTAGGATTAGGGGAAGGGTTAGGGTTAGGGTTCGGGCTAGGGTTAGGGTTAGGGGACGGGGACGGTTTAGGGTCCAGGTGAGGGTACGGCAACGCTTTAGTGGGAGCGTGCGTGTGAGGGCGCGGGTTAGTGTTAGCGTACGGGTTAGGATTAGGGGACGGGTGAGGGTCAGGCTTCGGGGAAGGGTTAGGGTTAGGGTTCGGGCTAGGGTTAGGGTTCGGGGACGGGGACGGTTTAGGGTCCAGGTGAGGGTACGGTAACGCTTTAGGGGGAGCGTGCGTGTGAGGGCTCGGGTTAGTGTTAGCGTACGGGTTAAGATTAGGGGATGGGTGAGGGTCAGGCTTCGGGCAAGGGTTAGGGTTAGGGTTCGGTCTAGGGTTAGGTTTAGGGGACGGAGACTGTTTAGGGTTCAGGTGAGGGTACAGCAACGCTTTAGGGGGAGCGTGCGTGTGAGGGCGTGGGTTAGTGTTAGCGTACGGGTTAGGATTAGGGGACGGGTGAGGGTCAGGCTTCGGGCAAGGGTTAGGGTTAGGGTTCAGGCTAGGGTTAGGGTTAGGGGACGGGGACGGTTTAGGGTCCAGGTGAGGGTACGGCAACGCTTTAGGGGGAGCGTGCGTGTGAGGGCGCGGGTTAGTGTTAGCGTACGGGTTAGGATTAGGGGACGGGTGAGGGTCAGGCTTCGGGGAAGGGTTAGGGTTAGGGTTCGGGCTAGGGTTAGGTTTAGGGGATGGGGACGGTTTAGGGTCCAGTTGAGGGTACGGCAACGCTTTAGGGGGAGAGTGCGTGTGAGGGCGCGGGTTAGTGTTAGCGTACGGGTTAGGATTAGTGGACGGGTGAGGTTCAGGCTTCGGGGAATGGTTAAGGTTAGGGTTCGGGCTAGGGTTAGGGTTAGGGGACGGGGAAGGTTTAGGGTCCAGATGAGGGTTCGGCAACGCTTTAAGGAGAGCGTGCGTGTGAGGGCGCGGGTTAGTGTTAGCGTACAGGTTAGGATTAGGGGACGGGTGAGGGTCAGGCTTCGGGGAAGGGTTAGGGTTAGGGTTCGGGCTAGGGTTAGGTTTAGGGGACGGGGACGGTTTCGGGTCCAGGTGAGGATATGGCAACGCTTAAGGGGGAGCATGCGTGTGAGGGCGCGGGTGAGTGATAGCGTACGGGTTAGGATTAGGGGACGGGTGAGGGTCAGGCTTCGGGGAAGGGTTAGGGTTAGGGTCCGGGCTAGGTTTAGGGTTAGGGGACGGGGATGGTTTAGGGTCCAGGTGAGGGTACGGCAACGCTTTAGGGGGAGCGTGCGTGTGAGGGCGCGGGTTAGTGTTAGTGTACGGGTTAGGATTAGGGGACGGGTGAGGGTCAGGCTTCGGGGAAGGGTTAGGGTTAGGGTTCGGGCTAGGGTTAGGGTTAGGGGACGGGGACGGTTTAGGGTCCAAGTGAGGGTACGGCTACACTTTAGGGGGAGCGTGCGTGTGAGGGCGCGGGTCAGTGTTAGCGTACGGGTTAGGATTAGGGGACGGGTGAGGGTCAGGCTTCGGGGAAGGGTTAGGGTTAGGGTTCGGGCTAGGGTTAGGGGACGGGGACAGGGACGATTTAGGGTCCAGGTGAGGGTACGGCAACGCTTTAGGGGGAGCGTGCGTGTCAGGGCGTGGGTTAGTGTCAGCGTACGGGTTAGGATTAGGGGACGGGTGAGGGTCAGGCTTCGGGGAAGTGTTAGGGTTAGGGTTCGGGCTAGGGTTATGGTTAGGTGTCGGGGATGGTTTAGGGTCCAGGTGAGGGTACGGCAATGCTTTAGGGGGAGCGTGCGTGTCAGGGCGCGGGTTAGTGTTACCGTACGGGTTAGGATTAGGGGACGGGTGAGGGTCAGGCTTCGGGGAAGGGTTAGGGTTAGGGTTCGGGCTAGGGTTAGGGTTAGGGGACGGGGACGGTTTAGGGTCCAGGTGAGGGTACGGCAACGCTTTAGAGGGAGCGTGCGTGTGAGGGCGCGGGTTACTGTTAGCGTACGGGTTAGGATTAAGGGACGGGTGAGGGTCAGGCTTCGGGGAAGGGTTAGGGTTAGGGTTCGGGCTAGGGTTAGGGTTAGGGGACGGGGACGGTTTAGGGTCCAGGTGAGGATACGGCAACGCTTAAGGGGGAGCGTGCGTGTGAGGGCTCGGGTTAGTGTTAGCATACGGGTTAAGATTAGGGGATGGGTGAGGGTCAGGCTTCGGGCAAGGGTTAGGGTTAGGGTTCGGTCTAGGGTTAGGTTTAGGGGACGGAGACTGTTTAGGGTTCAGGTGAGGGTACAGCAACGCTTTAGGGGGAGCGTGCGTGTGAGGGCGTGGGTTAGTGTTAGCGTACGGGTTAGGATTAGGGGACGGGTGAGGGTCAGGCTTCGGGCAAGGGTTAGGGTTAGGGTTCAGGCTAGGGTTAGGCTTAGGGGACGGGGACGGTTTAGGGTCCAGGTGAGGGTACGGCAACGCTTTAGGGGGAGCGTGCGTGTGAGGGCGCGGGTTAGTGTTAGCGTACGGGTTAGGATTAGGGAACGGGTGAGGGTCAGGCTTCGGGGAAGGGTTAGGGTTAGGGTTCGGGCTAGGGTTAGGTTTAGGGGACGGGGACGGTTTAGGGTCCAGTTGAGGGTACGGCAACGCTTTAGGGGGAGAGTGCGTGTGAGGGCGCGGGTTAGTGTTAGCGTACGGGTTAGGATTAGGGGACGGGTGACGGTCAGGCTACGGGGAAGGGTTAGGGTTAGGGTTCGGTCTAGGGTTAGGGTTAGGGGACGGGGACGGTTTAGGGTCCAGGTGAGGGTACGGCAACGCTTTAGGGGGAGCGTGCGTGTGAGGGCGCGCGTTAGTGTTAGCGTACGGCTTAGGATTAGGGGACGGGTGAGGGTCAACTTCGGGGAAGGGTTAGGGTTAGGGTTCGGGCTAGGGTTAGGGTTAGGGGATGGGAACTGTTTAGGGTCCAGGTGAGGGTACGGCAACGCTTTAGGGGGAGCGTGCATGTGAGGGCGCGGGTTAGTGTTAGCGTACGGGTTAGGATTAGGGGACGGGTGAGGGTGAGGCTTCGGGGAAGGGTTAGGGTTAGGGCTCGGGCTAGGGTTAGGTTTAGGGGACGGGGACGGTTTAGGGTCCAGGTGAGGGTACGGCAACACTTTAGGGGGAGCGTGCGTGTGAGGGCGCGGGTTAGTGTTAGCGTACGGGTTAGGATTAGGTGACGGGTGAGGGTCAGGCTTCGGGGAAGGGTTAGGGTTAGGGTTCGGGCTAGGGTTAGGGTTAGGGGACGGGGACGGTTTCGGCTCCAGGTGAGGGTACGGCAACGCTTTAGGGAGAGCGTGCGTGTGAGGGCGCGGGTTAGTGTTAGCGTACGGGTTAGGATTAGGGGACGGGTGAGGGTCAGGCTTCGGGGAAGGGTTAGGGTTAGGGTTCGGGCTAGGGCTAGGGTTAGGGGACGGGGACGGTTTAGGGTCCAGGTGAGGGTACGGCAACGCTTTAGGGGGAGCGTGCGTGTGAGGGCGCGGGTTAGTGTTAGCGTACGGGTTAGGATTAGGGGACGGGTGAGGGTCAGGCTTCGGGGAAGGGTTAGGGTTAGGGTTCGGGCTAGGGTTAAGGTTAGGGGACGGGGACGGTTTAGGGTCCAGGTGAGGGTACGGCAACGCTTTAGGGGGAGCGTGCGTGAGAGGGCGCGGGTTAGTGTTAGCGTAAGTGTTAGGATTAGGGGACGGGTGAGGGTCAGGCTTCGGGGAAGTGTTAGGGTTAGGGTTCGGTCTAGGGTTAGGGTTAGAGGACGGGGACGGTTTAGGGTCCAGGTGAGGGTACAGCAACGCTTTAGGGGGAGCGTGCGTGTGAGGGCGCGGGTTAGTGTTAGCGTACGGGTTAGGATTAGGGGACGGGTGAGGGTCAGGCTTCGGGGAAGGGTTAGGGTTAGGGTTCGGGCTAGGGTTAGGGTTAGGGGACGGGGACGGTTTAGGGTCCAGGTGAGGGTACGGCAACGCTTTAGGGGGAGCGTGCATGTGAGGGCGCGGGTTAGTGTTAGCGTACGGGTTAGGATTAGGGGACGGGTGAGGGTCAGGCATCGGGGAAGGGTTAGGGTTAGGGTTCGGGCTAGGGTTAGGGTTAGGGGATGGGGACGGTTTAGGGTCCAGGTGAGGGTACGGCAACGATTTAGGGGGAGCGTGCGTGTGAGGGCGCGGCTTAGTGTTAGCGTACGGGTTAGGATTAGGGGACGGGTGAGGGTCAGGGTTCGGGGAAGGGTTAGGGTTAGAGTTCGGGCTAGGGTTAGGGTTAGGACCGGGGACGGTTTAGGGTCCAGGTGAGGGTACGGCAACGCTTTAGGGGGAGCGTGCGTGTGAGGGCGCGGGTTAGTGTTAGCGTACGGGTTAGGATTAGGGGACGGGTGAGGGTCAGGCTTCGGGCAAGGGTTAGGGTTAGGGTTCGGGCTAGGGTTAGGGTTAGGGGACGGGGACGGTTTAGGGTCCAGGTGAGGGTACGGCAACGCTTTAGGGGGAGCGTGCGTGTGAGGGCGCGGGGTAGTGTTAGTGTACGGGTTAGGATTATGGGACGGGTGAGGGTGAGGCTTCGGGGAAGTGTTAGGGTTAGGGTTCGGGCTAGGGTTAGGGTTAGGGGACGGGGACGGTTTAGGGTCCAGGTGAGGGTACGGCAACGCTTTAGGGGGAGCGTGCGTGTGAGGGCGCGAGTTAGTGTTAGCGTACGGGTTAGGATTAGGGGACGGGTGAGGGTCAGGCTTCGGGGAAGGGTTACGGTTAGGGTTCGGACTAGGGTTAGGGTTAGGGGACAGGGACGGTTTAGGGTCCAGGTGAGGGTACGGCAACGCTTTAGGGGGATCGTGCATGTGAGGGAACGGGTTAGTGTTAGCGTACGGGTTAGGATTAGGGGACGGGTGAGGGTCAGGCTTCGGGGAAGGTTTAGGATTAGGGTTCGGGCTAGGGTTAGGGTTAGGGGACGGGGACGGTTTAGGGTCCAGGTGAGGGTACGGCAACGTTTTAGGGGGAGCGTGCGTGTGAGGGCGCGGGTTAGTGTTAGCGTACGGGATAGGATTAGGGGACGGGTGAGGGTCAGGCTTCGGGGAAGTGTTAGGGTTAGGGTTCGGGCTAGGGTTAGGGTTAGGGGACGGGGACGGTTTAGGGTCCAGGTGAGGGTACGGCAACGCTTTAGGGGGAGCGTGCGTGTGAGGGCGCGGGTTAGTGTTAGCGTACGGGTTAGGATTAGGGGACGGGTGAGGGTCAGGCTTCGGGGAAGGGTTAGGGTAAGGGTTCGGGCTAGGGTTAGGGTTAGGGGACGGGGATGGTTTAGGGTCCAGGTGAGGGTACGGCAACGCTTTAGGGGGAGCGCGCGTGTGAGGGCGCGGGTTAGTGTTAGCGTACGGGTTAGGATTAGGTGACGGGTGAGGGTCAGGCTTCGGGGAAGGGTTAGGGTTAGGGTTCGGGCTAGGGTTAGGGTTAGGGGACGGGGACGGTTTCGGCTCCGTGTGAGGGTACGGCAACGCTTTAGGGGGAGCGTGCGTGTGAGGGCGCGGGTTAGTGTTAGCGTACGGGTTAGGATTAGGGGACGGGTGAGGGTCAGGCTTCAGGGAAGGGTTAGGGTTAGGGTTCGGGCTAGGGCTAGGGTTAGGGGACGGGGACGGTTTAGGGTCCAGGTGAGGGTACGGCAACGCTTTAGGGGGAGCGTGCGTGTGAGGGCGCGGGTTAGTGTTAGCGTACGGGTTAGGATTAGGGGACGGGTGAGGGTCAGGCTTCGGGGAAGGGTTAGGGTTAGGGTTCGGGCTAGGGTTAGGGTTAGGGGACGGGGACGGTTTAGGGTCCAGGTGAGGGTACGGCAACGCTTTAGGGGGAGCGTGCGTGAGAGGGCGCGGGTTAGTGTTAGCGTAAGGGTTAGGATTAGGGGACGGGTGAGGGTCAGGCTTCGGGGAAGGGTAAGGGTTAGGGTTCGGGTTAGGGTTAGGGTTAGGGGACGGGGACGGTTTAGGGTCCAGGTGAGGGTACGGCAACGCTTTAGGGGGTGCGTGCGTGTGAGGGCGCGGGTTAGTGTTAGCGTACGGGTTAGGAGTAGGGGACGGGTGAGGGTCAGGCTTCGGGGAAGGGTTAAGGTTAGGGTTCGGGCTAGGGTTAGGTTTAGGGGACGGGGACGGTTTAGGGTCCAAGTGAGGGTACGGCAACGCTTTAGGGGGAGCGTGCGTGTGAGGGCGCGGGTTAGTGTTAGCGTACGGGTTAGGATTAGGGGACGGGTGAGGGTCAGGCTACGGGGAAGGGTTAGGGTTAGGGTTCGGTCTAGGGTTAGGGTTAGGGGACGGGGACGGTTTAGGGTCCAGGTGAGTGTACGGCAACGCTTTAGGGGGAGCGTGCGTGTGAGGGCGTGGGTTAGTGTTAGCGTACGGGTTAGGATTAGGGGACGGGTGAGGTTCAGGCTTCGGGGAAGGGTTAAGGTTAGGGTTCGGGCTAGGGTTAGGGTTAGGGGACGGGGACGGTTTAGGGTCCAGATGAGGGTACGGCAACGCTTTAAGGAGAGCGTGCGTGTGAGGGCGCGGGTTAGTGTTAGCGTACGGGTTAGGATTAGGGGACGGGTGAGGGTCAGGCTTCGGGGAAGTGTTAGGGTTAGGGTTCGGGCTAGGGTTAGGGTTAGGGGACGGGGACGGTTTCGGGTCCAGGTGAGGGTATGGCAACGCTTTAGTGGGAGCGTGCGTGTGAGGGCGCGGGTTAGTGTTAGCGTACGGGTTAGGATTAGGGGACGGGTGAGGGTCAGGCTTCGGGGAAGGGTTAGGGTTAGGGTTCGGGCTAGGGTTAGGTTTAGGGGACGGGGACGGTTTAGGGTCCAGGTGAGGGTACGGCAACGCTTTAGGGGGAGCGTGCGTGTGAGGGCGCGGGTTAGTGTTAGCGTACGGGTTAGGATTAGGGGACGGGTGATGGTCAGGCTTCGGGGAAGGGTTAGGGTTAGGGTTCGGGCTAGGGTTAGAGTTAGGGCATGGGGATGGTTTCGGGTCCAGGTGAGGGTACGGTAACGCTTTAGGGGGAGCGTGCGTGTGAGGGCTCGGGTTAGTGTTAGCGTACGGGTTAGGATTAGGGGAAGGGTTAGGGTTAGGGTTCGGGCTAGGGTTAGGGTTAGGGGACGGGGACGGTTTAGGGTCCAGGTGAGGGTACGGCAACGCTTTAGTGGGAGCGTGCGTGTGAGGGCACGGGTTAGTGTTAGCGTACGGGTTAGGATTAGGGGACGGGTGAGGGTCAGGCTTCGGGGAAGGGTTAGGGTTAGGGTTCGGGCTAGGGTTAGGGTTCGGGGACGGGGACGGTTTAGGGTCCAGGTGAGGGTACGGCAACGCTTTAGGGGGAGCGTGCGTGTGAGGGTGCGGGTTAGTGTTAGCGTACGGGTTAGGATTAGGGGACGGGTGAGGGTCAGGCTTCGGGGAAGGGTTAGGGTTAGGGTTCGGGCTAGGGTTAGGCTTAGGGGACGGGGACAGTTTCGGGTCCAGGTGAGCGTATGGCAACGCTTTAGGGGGAGCGTGCGTGTGAGGGCGCGGGTTAGTGTTAGCGTACGGGTTAGGATTAGGGGACAGGTGAGGGTCAGGCTTCGGGGAAGGGTTAGGGTTAGGGTTCGGGCTAGGGTTAGGGTTCGGGGACGGGGACGGTTTAGGGTCCAGGTGAGGGTACGGCAACGCTTTAGGGGGAGCGTGCGTGTGAGGGTGCGGGTTAGTGTTAGCGTACGGGTTAGGATTAGGTGACGGGTGAGGGTCAGGCTTCGGGGAAAGGTTAGGGTTAGGCTTCGGGCTAGGGTTAGGGTTAGGGAACGGGGACGGTTTCGGGTCCAGGTGAGGGTACGGTAACGCTTTATGGGGAGCGTGCGTGTGAGGGCTCGGGTTAGTGTTAGCGTACGGGTTAAGATTAGGGGATGGGTGAGGGTCAGACTTCGGGCAAGGGTTAGGGTTAGGGTTCGGTCTAGGGTTAGGTTTAGGGGACGGAGACTGTTTAGGGTTCAGGTGAGGGTACAGCAACGCTTTAGGCGGAGCGTGCGTGTGAGGGCGTGGGTTAGTGTTAGCGTACGGGTTAGGATTAGGGGACGGGTGAGGGTCAGGCTTCGGGCAAGGGTTAGGGTTAGGGTTCAGGCTAGGGTTAGGGTTAGGGGACGGGGACGGTTTAGGGTCCAGGTGAGGGTACGGCAACGCTTTAGGGGGAGCGTGCGTGTGAGGGCGCGGGTTAGTGTTAGCGTACGGGTTAGGATTAGGGGACGGGTGAGGGTCAGGCTTCGGGGAAGGGTTAGGGTTAGGGTTCGGGCTAGGGTTAGGTTTAGGGGACGGGGACGGTTTCGGGTCCAGGTGAGGATATGGCAACGCTTAAGGGGGAGCATGCGTGTGAGGGCGCGGGTGAGTGATAGCGTACGGGTTAGGATTAGGGGACGGGTGAGGGTCAGGCTTCGGGGAAGGGTTAGGGTTAGGGTTCGGGCTAGGTTTAGGGTTAGGGGACGGGGATGGTTTAGGGTCCAGGTGAGGGTACGGCAACGCTTTAGGGGGAGCGTGCGTGTGAGGGCGCGGGTTAGTGTTAGCGTACGGGTTAGGATTAGGGGACGGGTGAGGGTCAGGCTTCGGGGAAGGGTTAGGGTTATGGTTCGGGCTAGGGTTAGGGTTAGGGGACGGGGACGGTTTAGGGTCCAAGTGAGGGTACGGCTACACTTTAGGGGGAGCGTGCGTGTGAGGGCGCGGGTCAGTGTTAGCGTACGGGTTAGGATTAGGGGACGGGTGAGGGTCAGGCTTCGGGGAAGGGTTAGGGTTAGGGTTCGGGCTAGGGTTAGGGGACGGGGACAGGGACGATTTAGGGTCCAGGTGAGGATACGGCAACGCTTTAGGGGGAGCGTGCGTGTCAGGGCGTGGGTTAGTGTCAGCGTACGGGTTAGGATTAGGGAACGGGTGAGGGTCAGGCTTCGGGGAAGAGTTAGGGTTAGGGTTCGGGCTAGGGTTATGGTTAGGGGTCGGGGATGGTTTAGGGTCCAGGTGAGGGTACGGCAACGCTTTAGGGGGAGCATGCGTGTGAGGGCGCGGGTGAGTGTTACCGTACGGGTTAGGATTAGGGGACGGGTGAGGGTCAGGCTTCGGGGAAGGGTTAGGGTTAGGGTTAGGGCTAGGGTTAGGGTTAGGGGACGGGGACGGTTTAGGGTCCAGGTGAGGGTATGGCAACGCTTTAGAGGGAGCGTGCGTGTGAGGGCGCGGGTTATTGTTAGCGTACGGGTTAGGATTAAGGGACGGGTGAGGGTCAGGTTTCGGGGAAGGGTTAGGGTTAGGGTTCGGGCCAGGGTTAGGGTTAGGGGACGGGGACGGTTTAGGGTCCAGGTGAGGATACGGCAACGCTTAAGGGGGAGCGTGCGTGTGAGGGCTCGGGTTAGTGTTAGCGTACGGGTTAAGATTAGGGGATGGGTGAGGGTCAGGCTTCGGGCAAGGGTTAGGGTTAGGGTTCGGTCTAGGGTTAAGTTTAGGGGACGGAGACTGTTTAGGGTTCAGGTGAGGGTACAGCAACGCTTTAGGGGGAGCGTGCGTGTGAGGGCGTAGGTTAGTGTTAGCGTACGGGTTAGGATTAGGGGACGGGTGAGGGTCAGGCTTCGGGCAAGGGTTAGGGTTAGGGTTCAGGCTAGGGTTAGGGTTAGGGGACGGGGACGGTTTAGGGTCCAGGTGAGGGTACGGCAACGCTTTAGGGGGAGCGTGCGTGTGAGGGCGCGGGTTAGTGTTAGCGTACGGGTTAGGATTAGGGGACGGGTGAGGGTCAGGCTTCGGGGAAGGGTTAGGGTTAGGGTTCGGGCTAGGGTTAGGTTTAGGGGACGGGGACGGTTTACGGTCCAGTTGAGGGTACGGCAACGCTTTAGGGGGAGAGTGCGTGTGAGGGCGCGGGTTAGTGTTAGCGTACGGGTTAGGATTAGGGGACGGGTGAGGGTCAGGCTACGGGGAAGGGTTAGGGTTAGGGTTCGGTCTAGGGTTAGGGTTAGGGGACGGGGACGGTTTAGGGTCCAGGTGAGGGTACGGCAACGCTTTAGGGGGAGCGTGCGTGTGAGGGCGTGGGTTAGTGTTAGCGTACGGGTTAGGATTAGGGGACGGGTGAGGTTCAGGCTTCGGGGAAGGGTTAAGGTTAGGGTTCGGGCTAGGGTTAGGGTTAGGGGACGGGGACGGTTTAGGGTCCAGATGAGGGTTCGGCAACGCTTTAAGGAGAGCGTGCGTGTGAGGGCGCGGGTTAGTGTTAGCGTACAGGTTAGGATTAGGGGACGGGTGAGGGTCAGGCTTCGGGGAAGGGTTAGGGTTAGGGTTCGGGCTAGGGTTAGGTTTAGGGGACGGGGACGGTTTCGGGTCCAGGTGAGGATACGGTAACGCTTAAGGGGGAGCATGCGTGTGAGGGCGCGGGTGAGTGATAGCGTACGGGTTAGGATTAGGGGACGGGTGAGGGTCAGGCTTCGGGGAAGGGTTAGGGTTAGGGTTCGGGCTAGGGTTAGGGTTAGGGGACGGGGACGGTTTAGGGTCCAAGTGAGGGTACGGCTACACTTTAGGGGGAGCGTGCGAGTGAGGGCGCGGGTCAGTGTTAGCGTACGGGTTAGGATTAGGGGACGGGTGAGGGTCAGGCTTCGGGGAAGAGTTAGGGTTAGGGTTCGGGCTAGGGTTAGGGGACGGGGACAGGGACGATTTAGGGTCCAGGTGAGGGTACGGCAACGCTTTAGGGGGAGCGTGCGTGTGAGGGCGCGGGTGAGTGATAGCGTACGGGTTAGGATTAGGGGACGGGTGAGTGTCAGGCTTCGGGGAAGGGTTAGGGTTAGGGTTCGGGCTAGGGTTATGGTTAGGGGTCGGGGATGGTTTAGGGTCCAGGTGAGGGTACGGCAACGCTTTAGGGGGAGCGTGCGTGTGAGGGCGCGGGTTAGTGTTACCGTACGGGTTAGGATTAGGGGACGGGTGAGGGTCAGGCTTCGGGGAAGGGTTAGGGTTAGGGTTCGGGCTAGGGTTAGGGTTAGGGGACGGGGACGGTTTAGGGTCCAGGTGAGGGTACGGCAACGCTTTAGGGGGAGCGTGCGTGTGAGGGCGCGGGTTAGTGTTAGCGTACGGGTTAGGATTAGGGGACGGGTGAGGGTCAGGCTTCGGGGAAGGGTAAGGGTTAGGGTTCGGGTTAGGGTTAGGGTTAGGGGACGGGGACGGTTTAGGGTCCAGGTGAGGGTACGGCAACGCTTTAGGGGGTGCGTGCGTGTGAGGGCGCGTGTTAGTGTTAGCGTACGGGTTAGGAGTAGGGGACGGGTGAGGGTCAGGCTTCGGGGAAGGGTTAGGGTTAGGGTTCGGGCTAGGGTTAGGTTTAGGGGACGGGGACGGTTTAGGGCCCAGGTGAGGGTACGGCAACGCTTTAGGGGGAGCCTGCGTGTGGGCGCGGGTTAGTGTTAGCGTACGGGTTAGGATTAGGGGACGGGTGAGGGTCAGGCTTCGGGGAAGGGTTAGGGTTATGGTTCGGGCTAGGGTTAGGGTTAGGGGACGGGGACGGTTTCGGGTCCAGGTGAGGGTACGGTAACGCTTTAGGGGGAGCGTGCGTGTGAGGGCTCGGGTTAGTGTTAGCGTACGGGTTAAGATTAGGGGATGGGTGAGGGTCAGGCTTCGGGGAAGTGTTAGGGTTAGGGTTCGGTCTAGGGTTAGGTTTAGGGGACGGAGACTGTTTAGGGTCTAGGTGAGGGTACAGCAACGCTTTAGGGGGAGCGTGCGTGTGAGGGCGTGGGTTAGTGTTAGCGTACAGGTTAGGATTAGGGGACGGGTGAGGGTCAGGCTTCGGGCAAGGGTTAGGGTTAGGGTTCAGGCTAGGGTTAGGGTTAGGGGACGGGGACGGTTTAGGGTCCAGGTGAGGGTACGGCAACGCTTTAGGGGGAGCGTGCGTGTGAGGGCGCGGGTTAGTGTTAGCGTACGGGTTAGGATTAGGGGACGGGTGAGGGTCAGGCTTCGGGGAAGGGTTAGGGTTAGGGTTCGGTCTAGGGTTAGGGTTAGGGGACGGGGACGGTTTAGGGTCCAGGTGAGTGTACGGCAACGCTTTAGGGGGAGCGTGCTTGTGAGGGCGTGGGTTAGTGTTAGCGTACGGGTTAGGATTAGGGGACGGGTGAGGTTCAGGCTTTGGGGAAGGGTTAAGGTTAGGGTTCGGGCTAGGGTTAGGGTTAGGGGACGGGGACGGTTTAGGGTCCAGATGAGGGTACGGCAACGCTTTAAGGAGAGCGTGCGTGTGAGGGCGCGGGTTAGTGTTAGCGTACGGGTTAGGATTAGGGGACGGGTGAGGGTCAGGCTTCGGGGAAGGTTTAGGGTTAGGGTTCGGGCTAGGGTTAGGGTTAGGGGACGGGGACGGTTTCAGGTCCAGGTGAGGGTATGGCAACGCTTTAGGGGGAGCGTGCGTGTGAGGGCGCGGGTTAGTGTTAGCGTACGGGTTAGGATTAGGGGACGGGTGAGGGTCAGGCTTCGGGGAAGGGTTAGGGTTAGGGTTCGGGCTAGGGTTAGGTTTAGGGGACGGGGACGGTTTAGGGTCCAGGTGAGGGTACGGCAACGCTTTAGGGGGAGCGTGCGTGTGAGGGCGCGGGTTAGTGTTAGCGTACGGGTTAGGATTAGGGGACGGGTGAGGGTCAGGCTTCGGGGAAGGGTTAGGGTTAGGGTTCAGGCTAGGGTTAGGCTTAGGGGACGGGGACGGTTTAGGGTCCAGGTGAGGGTACGGCAACGCTTTAGGGGGAGCGTGCGTGTGAGGGCGCGGGTTAGTGTTAGCGTACGGGTTAGGATTAGGGGACGGGTGAGGGTCACGCTTCGGGGAAGGGTTAGGGTTAGGGTTCGGGCTAGGGTTAGAGTTAGGGCATGGGGACGGTTTTGGGTCCAGGTGAGGGTACGGTAACGCTTTAGGGGGAGCGTGCGTGTGAGGGCTCGGGTTAGTGTTAGCGTACGGGTTAGGATTAGGGGAAGGGTTAGGGTTAGGGTTCGGGCTAGGGTTAGGGTTAGGGGACGGGGACGGTTTAGGGTCCAGGTGAGGGTACGGCAACGCTTTAGTGGGAGCGTGCGTGTGAGGGCGCGGGTTAGTGTTAGCGTACGGGTTAGGATTAGGGGACGGGTGAGGGTCAGTCTTCGGGGAAGGGTTAGGGTTAGGGTTCGGGCTAGGGTTAGGGTTCGGGGACGGGGACGGTTTAGGGTCCAGGTGAGGGTACGGCAACGCTTTAGGGGGAGCGTGCGTGTGAGGGTGCGGGTTAGTGTTAGCGTACGGGTTAGGATTAGGGGACGGGTGAGGGTCAGGCTTCGGGGAAGGGTTAGGGTTAGGGTTCGGGCTAGGGTTAGGCTTAGGGGACGGGGACGGTTTCGGGTCCAGGTGAGCGTATGGCAACACTTTAGGGGGAGCGTGCGTGTGAGGGCGCGGGTTAGTGTTAGCGTACGGGTTAGGATTAGGGGACAGGTGAGGGTCAGGCTTCGGGGAAGGGTTAGGGTTAGGGTTCGGGCTAGGGTTAGGGTTCGGGGACGGGGACGGTTTAGGGTCCAGGTGAGGGTACGGCAACGCTTTAGGGGGAGCGTGCATGTGAGGGTGCGGGTTAGTGTTAGCGTACGGGTTAGGATTAGGTGACGGGTGAGGGTCAGGCTTCGGGGAAAGGTTAGGGTTAGGGTTCGGGCTAGGGTTAGGGTTAGGGAACGGGGACGGTTTCGGGTCCAGGTGAGGGTACGGTAACGCTTTAGGGGGAGCGTGCGTGTGAGGGCTCGGGTTAGTGTTAGCGTACGGGTTAAGATTAGGGGATGGGTGAGGGTCAGGCTTCGGGCAAGGGTTAGGGTTAGGGTTCGGTCTAGGGTTAGGTTTAGGGGACGGAGACTGTTTAGGGTTCAGGTGAGGGTACAGCAACGCTTTAGGGGGAGCGTGCGTGTGAGGGCGTGGGTTAGTGTTAGCGTACGGGTTAGGATTAGGGGACGGGTGAGGGTCAGGCTTCGGGCAAGGGTTAGTGTTAGGGTTCAGGCTAGGGTTAGGGTTAGGGGACGGGGACGGTTTAGAGTCCAGGTGAGGGTACGGCAACGCTTTAGGGGGAGCGTGCGTGTGAGGGCGCGGGTTAGTGTTAGCGTACGGGTTAGGATTAGGGGACGGGTGAGGGTCAGGCTTCGGGGAAGGGTTAGGGTTAGGGTTCGGGCTAGGGTTAGGTTTAGGGGACGGGGACGGTTTAGGGTCCAGTTGAGGGTACGGCAACGCTTTAGGGGGAGAGTGCGTGTGAGGGCGCGGGTTAGTGTTAGCGTACGGGTTAGGATTAGGGGACGGGTGAGGGTCAGGCTACGGGGAAGGGTTAGGGTTAGGGTTCGGTCTAGGGTTAGGGTTAGGGGACGGGGACGGTTTAGTGTCCAGGTGAGGGTACGGCAACGCTTTAGGGGGAGCGTGCGTGTGAGGGCGTGGGTTAGTGTTAGCGTACGGGTTAGGATTAGGGGACGGGTGAGGTTCAGGCTTCGGGGAAGGGTTAAGGTTAGGGTTCGGGCTAGGGTTAGGGTTAGGGGACGGGGACGGTTTAGGGTCCAGATGAGGGTTCGGCAACGCTTTAAGGAGAGCGTGCGTGTGAGGGCGCGGGTTAGTGTTAGCGTACAGGTTAGGATTAGGGGACGGGTGAGGGTCAGGCTTCGGGGAAGGGTTAGGGTTAGGGTTCGGGCTAGGGTTAGGTTTAGGGGACGGGGACGGTTTCGGGTCCAGGTGAGGATACGGCAACGCTTAAGGGGGAGCATGTGTGTGAGGGCGCGGGTGAGTGACAGCGTACGGGTTAGGATTAGGGGACGGGTGAGGGTCAGGCTTCGGGGAATGGTTAGGGTTAGGGTTCGGGCTAGGTTTAGGGTTAGGGGACGGGGATGGTTTAGGGTCCAGGTGAGGGTACGGCAACGCTTTAGGGGGAGCGTGCGTGTGAGGGCGCGGGTTAGTGTTAGTGTACGGGTTAGGATTAGGGGACGGGTGAGGGTCAGGCTTCAGGGAAGGGTTAGGGTTATGGTTCGGGCTAGGGTTAGGGTTAGGGGACGGGGACGGTTTAGGGTCCAAGTGAGGGTACGGCTACACTTTAGGGGGAGCGTGCGTGTGAGGGCGCGGGTCAGTGTTAGCGTACGGGTTAGGATTAGGGGACGGGTGAGGGTCAGGCTTCGGGGAAGGGTTAGGGTTAGGGTTCGGGCTAGGGTTAGGGGACGGGGACAGGGACGATTTAGGGTCCAGGTGAGGGTACGGCAACGCTTTAGGGGGAGCGTGCGTGTCAGGGCGTGGGTTAGTGTCAGCGTACGGGTTAGGATTAGGGAACGGGTGAGGGTCAGGCTTCGGGGAAGAGTTAGGGTTAGGGTTCGGGCTAGGGTTATGGTTAGGGGTCGGGGATGGTTTCGGGTCCAGGTGAGGGTACGGCAACGCTTTAGGGGGAGCGTGCGTGTGAGGGCGCGGGTTAGTGTTACCGTACGGGTTAGGATTAGGGGACGGGTGAGGGTCAGGCTTCGGGGAAGGGTTAGGGTAAGGGTTCGGGCTAGGGTTAGGGTTAGGGGACGGGGACGGTTTAGGGTCCAGGTGAGGGTACGGCAACGCTTTAGAGGGAGCGTGCGTGTGAGGGCGCGGGTTATTGTTAGCGTACGGGTTAGGATTAAGGGACGGGTGAGGGTCAGGCTTCGGGGAAGGGTTAGGGTTAGGGTTCGGGCTAGGGTTAGGGTTAGGGGACGGGGACGGTTTAGGGTCCAGGTGAGGATACGGCAACGCTTAAGGGGGAGCGTGCGTGTGAGGGCTCGGGTTAGTGTTAGCGTACGGGTTAAGATTAGGGGATGGGTGAGGGTCAGGCTTCGGGCAAGGGTTAGGGTTAGGGTTCGGTCTAGGGTTAGGTTTAGGGGATGGAGACTGTTTAGGGTTCAGGTGAGGGTACAGCAACGCTTTAGGGGGAGCGTGCGTGTGAGGGCGTGGGTTCGTGTTAGCGTACGGGTGAGGATTAGGGGACGGGTGAGGGTCAGGCTTCGGGGAAGGGTTAGGGTTAGGGTTCGGGCTAGGGTTAGGGTTAGAGGACGGGGACGTTTTAGGGTCCAGGTGAGGGTACGGCAACGCTTTAGGTGGAGCGTGCGTGTGAGGGCGCGGGTTAGTGTTAGCGTACGGGTTAGGATTAGGGGACGGGTGAGGGTCAGGCTTCGGGGAAGGGTTAGGGTTAGGGTTCGGGCTAGGGTTAGGGTTAGGGGACGGGGACGGTTTAGGGTCCAGGTGAGGGTACGGCAACCTTTAGGGGGAGCGTGCGTGTGAGGGCGCGGGTTAGTGTTAGCGTACGGGTTAGGATTAGGGGACGGGTGAGGGTCAGGCATCGGGGAAGTGTTAGGGTTAGGGTTCGGGCTAGGGTTAGGGTAGGGGACGGGGACGGTTTAGGGTCCAGGTGAGGGTACGGCAACGATTTAGGGGGAGCGTGCGTGTGAGGGCGCGGCTTCGTGTTAGCGTACGGGTTAGGATTAGGGGACGGGTGAGGGTCAGGGTTCGGGGAAGGGTTAGGTTTAGGGTTCGGGCTAAGGTTAGGGTTAGGGGACGCGGACGGTTTAGGGTCCAGGTGAGGGTACGGCAACGCTTTAGGGGGAGCGTGTGTGTGAGGGCGCGGGTTAGTGTTAGCGTACGGGTTAGGATTAGGGGACGGGTGAGGGTCAGGCTTCGGGGAAGGGTAAGGGTTAGGGTTCGGGTTAGGGTTAGGGTTAGGGAACGGGGACGGTTTAGGGTCCAGGTGAGGGTACGGCAACGCTTTAGGGGGTGCGTGCGTGTGAGGGCGCGGGTTAGTGTTAGCGTACGGGTTAGGAGTAGGGGACGGGTGAGGGTCAGGCTTCGGGGAAGGGTTAGGGTTAGGGTTCGGGCTAGGGTTAGGTTTAGGGGACGGGGACGGTTTAGGGTCCAGGTGAGGGTACGGCAACGCTTTAGGGGGAGCCTGCGTGTGGGCGCGGGTTAGTGTTAGCGTACGGGTTAGGATTAGGGGACGGGTGAGGGTCAGGCTTCGGGGAAGGGTTAGGGTTATGGTTCGGGCTAGGGTTAGGGTTAGGGGACGGGGACGGTTTCGGGTCCAGGTGAGGGTACGGTAACGCTTTAGGGGGAGCGTGCGTGTGAGGGCTCGGGTTAGTGTTAGCGTACGGGTTAAGATTAGGGGATGTGTGAGGGTCAGGCTTCGGGGAAGTGTTAGGGTTAGGGTTCGGTCTAGGGTTAGGTTTAGGGGACGGAGACTGTTTAGGGTCTAGGTGAGGGTACAGCAACGCTTTAGGGGGAGCGTGCGTGTGAGGGCGTGGGTTAGTGTTAGCGTACGGGTTAGGATTAGGGGACGGGTGAGAGTCAGGCTTCGGGGAAGGGTTAGGGTTAGGGTTCAGGCTAGGGTTAGGGTTAGGGGACGGCGATGGTTTAGGGTCCAGGTGAGTGTACGGCAACGCTTTAGGGGGAGCGTGCGTGTGAGGGCGCGGGTTAGTGTTAGCGTACGGGTTAGGATTAGGGGACGGGTGAGGGTCAGGCTTCGGGGAAGGGTTAGGGTTAGGGTTCGGGCTAGGGTTAGGTTTAGGAGACGGGGACGGTTTAGGGTCCAGTTGAGGGTACGGCAACGCTTTAGGGGGAGCGTGCGTGTGAGGGCGCGGGTTAGTGTTAGCGTACGGGTTAGGATTAGGGGACGGGTGAGGGTCAGGCTACGGGGAAGGGTTAGGGTTAGGGTTCGGTCTAGGGTTAGGGTTAGGGGACGGGGACGGTTTAGGGTCCAGGTGAGTGTACGGCAACGCTTTAGGGGGAGCGTGCGTGTGAGGGCGTGGGTTAGTGTTAGCGTACGGGTTAGGATTAGGGGACGGGTGAGGTTCAGGCTTCGGGGAAGGGTTAAGGTTAGGGTTCGGGCTAGGGTTAGGGTTAGGGGACGGGGACGGTTTAGAGTCCAGATGAGGGTACGGCAACGCTTTAAGGAGAGCGTGCGTGTGAGGGCGCAGGTTATTGTTAGCGTACGGGTTAGGATTAGGGGACGGGTGAGGGTCAGGCTTCGGGGAAGGGTTAGGGTTAGGGTTTGGGCTAGGGTTAGGGTTAGGGGACGGGGACGGTTTCGGGTTCAGGTGAGGGTATGGCAACGCTTTAGGGGGAGCGTGCGTGTGAGGGCGCGGGTTAGTGTTAGCGTACGGGTTAGGATTAGGTGACGGGTGAGGGTCAGGCTTCGGGGAAGGGTTAGGGTTAGGGTTCGGGCTAGGGTTAGGTTTAGGGGACGGGGACGGTTTAGGGTCCAGGTGAGGGTACGGCAACGCTTTAGGGGGAGCGTGCGTGTGAGGGCGCGGGTTAGTGTTAGCGTACGGGTTAGGATTAGGGGACGGGTGAGGGTCACGCTTCGGGAAAGGGTTAGGGTTAGGGTTCAGGCTAGGGTTAGGCTTAGGGGACGGGGACGGTTTAGGGTCCAGGTGAGGGTACGGCAACACTTTAGGGGGAGCGTGCGTGTGAGGGCGCGGGTTAGTGTTAGCGTACGGGTTAGGATTAGGGGACGGGTGAGGGTCAGGCTTCGGGGAAGGGTTAGGGTTAGGGTTCGGGCTAGGGTTAGAGTTAGGGCATGGGGACGGTTTCGGGTCCAGGTGAGGGTACGGTAACGCTTTAGGGGGAGCGTGCGTGTGAGTGCTCGGGTTAGTGTTAGCGTACGGGTTAGGATTAGGGGAAGGGTTAGGGTTAGGGTTCGGGCTAGGGTTAGGGTTAGGGGACGGGGACGGTTTAGGGTCCAGGTGAGGGTACGGCAACGCTTTAGTGGGAGCGTGCGTGTGAGGGCGCGGGTTAGTGTTAGCGTACGGGTTAGGATTAGGGGACGGGTGAGGGTCAGGCTTCGGGGAAGGGTTAGGGTTAGGGTTCGGGCTAGGGTTAGGGTTCGGGGACGGGGATGGTTTAGGGTCCAGGTGAGGGTACGGCAACGCTTTAGGGGGAGCGTGCGTGTGAGGGTGCGGGTTAGTGTTAGCGTACGGGTTAGGATTAGGGGACGGGTGAGGGTCAGGCTTCGAGGAAGGGTTAGGGTTAGGGTTCGGGCTAGGGTTAGGCTTAGGGGACGGGGACGGTTTCGGGTCCAGGTGAGCGTATGGCAACGCTTTAGGGGGAGCGTGCGTGTGAGGGCGCGGGTTAGTGTTAGCGTACGGGTTAGGATTAGGGGACAGGTGAGGGTCAGGCTTCGGGGAAGGGTTAGGGTTAGGGTTCGGGCTAGGGTTAGGGTTCGGGGACGGGGACGGTTTAGGGTCCAGGTGAGGGTACGGCAACGCTTTAGGGGGAGCGTGCGTGTGAGGGTGCCGGTTAGTGTTAGCGTACGGGTTAGGATTAGGTGACGGGTGAGGGTCAGGCTTCGGGGAAAGGTTAGGGTTAGGGTTCGGGCTAGGGTTAGGGTTAGGGAACGGGGATGGTTTCGGGTCCAGGTGAGGGTACGGTAACGCTTTAGGGGGAGCGTGCGTGTGAGGGCTCGGGTTAGTGTTAGCGTACGTGTTAAGATTAGGGGATGGGTGAGGGTCAGGCTTCGGGCAAGGGTTAGGGTTAGGGTTCGGTCTAGGGTTAGGTTTAGGGGACGGAGACTGTTTAGGGTTCAGGTGAGGGTACAGCAACGCTTTAGGGGGAGCGTGCGTGTGAGGGCGTGGGTTAGTGTTAGCGTACGGGTTAGGATTAGGGGACGGGTGAGGGTCAGGCTTCGGGCAAGGGTTAGGGTTAGGGTTCAGGCTAGGGTTAGGGTTAGGGGACGGGGACGGTTTAGGGTCCAGGTGAGGGTACGGCAACGCTTTAGGGGGAGCGTGCGTGTGAGGGCGCGGGTTAGTGTTAGCGTACGGGTTAGGATTAGGGGACGGGTGAGGGTCAGGCTTCGGGGAAGGGTTAGGGTTAGGGTTCGGGCTAGGGTTAGGTTTAGGGGACGGGGACGGTTTAGGGTCCAGTTGAGGGTACGGCAACGCTTTAGGGGGAGAGTGCGTGTGAGGGCGCGGGTTAGTGTTAGCGTACGGGTTAGGATTAGTGGACGGGTGAGGTTCAGGCTTCGGGGAATGGTTAAGGTTAGGGTTCGGGCTAGGGTTAGGGTTAGGGGACGGGGACGGTTTAGGGTCCAGATGAGGGTTCGGCAACGCTTTAAGGAGAGCGTGCGTGTGAGGGCGCGGGTTAGTGTTAGCGTAAAGGTTAGGATTAGGGGACGGGTGAGGGTCAGGCTTCGGGGAAGGGTTAGGGTTAGGGTTCGGTCTAGGGTTAGGTTTAGGGGACGGGGACGGTTTCGGGTCCACGTGAGGATATGGCAACGCTTAAGGGGGAGCATGCGTGTGAGGGCGCGGGTGAGTGATAGCGTACGGGTTAGGTTTAGGGGACGGGTGAGGGTCAGGCTTCGGGGAAGGGTTAGGGTTAGGGTTCGGGCTAGGTTTAGGGTTAGGGGACGGGGATGGTTTAGGGTCCAGGTGAGGGTACGGCAACGCTTTAGGGGGAGCGTGCGTGTGAGGGCGCGGGTTAGTGTTAGTGTACGGGTTAGGATTAGGGGACGGGTGAGGGTCAGGCTTCGGGGAAGGGTTAGGGTTATGGTTCGGGCTAGGGTTAGGGTTAGGGGACGGGGACGGTTTAGGGTCCAAGTGAGGGTACGGCTACACTTTAGGGGGAGCGTGCGTGTGAGGGCGCGGGTCAGTGTTAGCGTACGGGTTAGGATTAGGGGACGGGTGAGGGTCAGGCTTCGGGGAAGGTTTAGGGTTAGGGTTCGGGCTAGGGTTAGGGGACGGGGACAGGGACGATTTAGGGTCCAGGTGAGGGTACGGCAACGCTTTAGGGGGAGCGTGCGTGTCAGGGCGTGGGTTAGTGTCAGCGTACGGGTTAGGATTAGGGAACGGGTGAGGGTCAGGCTTCGGGGAAGTGTTAGGGTTAGGGTTCGGGCTAGGGTTATGGTTAGGAGTCGGGGATGGTTTAGGGTCCAGGTGAGGGTACGGCAACGCTTTAGGGGGAGCGTGCGTGTGAGGGCGCGGGTTAGTGTTACCTTACGGGTTAGGATTAGGGGACGGGTGAGGGTCAGGCTTCGGGGAAGGGTTAGGGTTAGGGTTCGGGCTAGGGTTAGGGTTAGGGGACGGGGACGGTTTAGGGTCCAGGTGAGGGTACGGCAACGCTTTAGAGGGAGCGTGCGTGTGAGGGCGCGGGTTATTGTTAGCGTACGGGTTAGGATTAAGGGACGGGTGAGGGTCAGGCTTCGGGGAAGTGTTAGGGTTAGGGTTCGGGCTAGGGTTAGGGTTAGGGGACGGGGATGGTTTAGGGTCCAGGTGAGGATACGGCAACGCTTAAGGGGGAGCGTGCGTGTGAGGGCTCGGGTTAGTGTTAGCGTACGGGTTAAGATTAGGGGATGGGTGAGGGTCAGGCTTCGGGCAAGGGTTAGGGTTAGGGTTCGGTCTAGGGTTAGGTTTAGGGGACGGAGACTGTTTAGGGTTCAGGTGAGGGTACAGCAACGCTTTAGGGGGAGCGTGCGTGTGAGGGCGTGGGTTAGTGTTAGCGTACGGGTTAGGATTAGGGGACGGGTGAGGGTCAGGCTTCGGGCAAGGGTTAGGGTTAGGGTTCAGGCTAGGGTTAGGGTTAGGGGACGGGGACGGTTTAGGGTCCAGGTGAGGGTACGGCAACGCTTTAGGGGGAGCGTGCGTGTGAGGGCGCGGGTTAGTGTTAGCGTACGGGTTAGGATTAGGGGACGGGTGAGGGTCAGGCTTCGGGGAAGGGTTAGGGTTAGGGTTCGGGCTAGCGTTAGGTTTAGGGGACGGGGACGGTTTAGGGTCCAGTTGAGGGTACGGCAACGCTTTAGGGGGAGAGTGCGTGTGAGGGCGCGGGTTAGTGTTAGCGTACGGGTTAGGATTAGGGGACGGGTGAGGGTCAGGCTACGGGGAAGGTTTAGGGTTAGGGTTCGGTCTAGGGTTAGGGTTAGGGGACGGGGACGGTTTAGGGTCCAGGTGAGGGTACGGCAACGTTTTAGGGGGAGCGTGCGTGTGAGGGCGCGCGTTAGTGTTAGCGTACGGCTTAGGATTAGGGGACGGGTGAGGGTCAACTTCGGGGAAGGGTTAGGGTTAGGGTTCGGGCAAGGGTTAGGGTTAGGGTTCAGGCTAGGGTTAGGGTTAGGGGACGGGGACGGTTTAGGGTCCAGGTGAGGGTACGGCAACGCTTTAGGGGGAGCGTGCGTGTGAGGGCGCGGGTTAGTGTTAGCGTACGGGTTAGGATTAGGGGACGGGTGAGGGTGAGGCTTCGGGGAAGGGTTAGGGTTAAGGCTCGGGCTAGGGTTAGGTTTAGGGGACGGGGACGGTTTAGGGTCTAGGTGAGGGTACGGCAACACTTTAGGGGGAGCGTGCGTGTGAGGGCGCGGGTTATTGTTAGCGTACGGGTTAGGATTAGGTGACGGGTGAGGGTCAGGCTTCGGGGAAGGGTTAGGTTTAGGGTTCGGGCTAGGGTTAGGGTTAGGGGACGGGGACGGTTTCGGCTCCAGGTGAGGGTACGGCAACGCTTTAGGGAGAGCGTGCGTGTGAAGGCGCGGGTTAGTGTTAGCGTACGGGTTAGGATTAGGGGACGGGTGAGGGTCAGGCTTCGGGGAAGGGTTAGGGTTAGGGTTCGGGCTAGGGCTAGGGTTAGGGGACGGGGACGGTTTAGGGTCCAGGTGAGGGTACGGCAACGCTTTAGGGGGAGCGTGCGTGTGAGGGCGCGGGTTAGTGTTAGCGTACGGGTTAGGATTAGGGGACGGGTGAGGGTCAGGCTTCGGGGAAGGGTTAGGGTTAGGGTTCGGGCTAGGGTTAGGGTTAGGGGACGGGGACGGTTTAGGGTCCAGGTGAGGGTACGGCAACGCTTTAGGGGGAGCGTGCATGTGAGGGCGCGGGTTAGTGTTAGCGTACGGGTTAGGATTAGGGGACGGGTGAGGGTCAGGCTTCGGGGAAGTGTTAGGGTTAGGGTTCGGGCTAGGGTTAGGGTTAGGGGACGGGGACGGTTTAGGGTCCAGGTGAGGGTACGGCAACGATTTAGGGGGAGCGTGCGTGTGAGGGCGCGGCTTAGTGTTAGCGTACGGGTTAGGATTAGGGGACGGGTGAGGGTCAGGCTTCGGGGAAGGGTTAGGGTTAGAGTTCGGGCTAGGGTTAGGGTTAGGACCGGGGACGGTTTAGGGTCCAGGTGAGGGTACGGCAACGCTTTAGGGGGAGCGTGCGTGTGAGGGCGCGGGTTAGTGTTAGCGTACGGGTTAGGATTAGGGGACGGGTGAGGGTCAGGCTTCGGGGAAGGGTTAGGGTTAGGGTTCGGGCTAGGGTTAGGGTTAGGGGACGGGGACGGTTTAGGGTCCAGGTGAGGGTACGGCAACGCTTTAGGGGGAGCGTGCGTGTGAGGGCGCGGGGTAGTGTTAGTGTACGGGTTAGGATTATGGGACGGGTGAGGGTGAGGCTTCGGGGAAGTGTTAGGGTTAGGGTTCGGGCTAGGGTTAGGGTTAGGGGACGGGGACGGTTTAGGGTCCAGGTGAGGGTACGGCAACGCTTTAGGGGGAGCGTGCGTGTGAGGGCGCGAGTTAGTGTTAGCGTACGGGTTAGGATTAGGGGACGGGTGAGGGTCAGGCTTCGGGGAAGGGTTACGGTTAGGGTTCGGACTAGGGTTAGGGTTAGGGGACAGGGACGGTTTAGGGTCCAGGTGAGGGTACGGCAACGCTTTAGGGGGATCGTGCATGTGAGGGAACGGGTTAGTGTTAGCGTACGGGTTAGGATTAGGGGACGGGTGAGGGTCAGGCTTCGGGGAAGGTTTAGGATTAGGGTTCGGGCTAGGGTTAGGGTTAGGGGACGGGGACGGTTTAGGGTCCAGGTGAGGGTACGGCAACGTTTTAGGGGGAGCGTGCGTGTGACGGCGCGGGTTAGTGTTAGCGTACGGGATAGGATTAGGGGACGGGTGAGGGTCAGGCTTCGGGGAAGTGTTAGGGTTAGGGTTCGGGCTAGGGTTAGGGTTAGGGGACGGGGACGGTTTAGGGTCCAGGTGAGGGTACGGCAATGCTTTAGGGGGAGCGTGCGCGTGAGGGCGCGGGTTAGTGTTAGCGTACGGGATAGGATTAGGGGACGGGTGAGGGTCAGGCTTCGGGGAAGGGTTAGGGTAAGTGTTCGGGCTAGGGTTAGGGTTAGGGGACGGGGATGGTTTAGGGTCCAGGTGAGGGTACGGCAACGCTTTAGGGGGAGCGTGCGTGTGAGGGCGCGGGTTAGTGTTAGCGTACGGGTTAGGATTAGGTGACGGGTGAGGGTCAGGCTTCGGGGAAGGGTTAGGGTTAGGGTTCGGGCTAGGGTTAGGGTTAGGGGACGGGGACGGTTTCGGCTCCAGGTGAGGGTACGGCAACGCTTTAGGGGGAGCGTGCGTGTGAGGGCGCGGGTTAGTGTTAGCGTACGGGTTAGGATTAGGGGACGGGTGAGGGTCAGGCTTCAGGGAAGGGTTAGGGTTAGGGTTCGGGCTAGGGCTAGGGTTAGGGGACGGGGACGGTTTAGGGTCCAGGTGAGGGTACGGAAACGCTTTAGGGGGAGCGTGCGTGTGAGGGCGCGGGTTAGTGTTAGCGTACGGGTTAGGATTAGGGGACGGGTGAGGGTCAGGCTTCGGGGAAGGGTTAGGGTTAGGGTTCGGGCTAGGGTTAGGGTTAGGGGACGGGGACGGTTTAGGGTCCAGGTGAGGGTACGGCAACGCTTTAGGGGGAGCGTCCGTGAGAGGGCGCGGGTTAGTGTTAGCGTAAGGGTTAGGATTAGGGGACGGGTGAGGGTCAGGCTTCGGGAAAGGGTTAGGGTTAGGGTTCGGGCTAGGGTTAGGGTTAGAGGACGGGGACGGTTTAGGGTCCAGGTGAGGGTACGGCAACGCTTTAGGGGGAGCGTGCGTGTGAGGGCGCGGGTTAGTGTTAGCGTACGGGTTAGGATTAGGGGACGGGTGAGGGTCAGGCTTCGGGGAAGTGTTAGGGTTAGGGTTCGGGCTAGGGTTAGGGTTAGGGGACGGGGACGGTTTAGGGTCCAGGTGAGGGTACGGCAACGCTTTAGGGGGAGTGTGCGTGTGAGGGCGCGGGTTAGTGTTAGCGTACGGGTTAGGATTAGGGGACGGGTGAGGGTCAGGCTTAGGGGAAGGGTAAGGTTTAGGGTTCGGGTTAGGGTTAGGGTTAGGGGACGGGGACGGTTTAGGGTCCAGGTGAGGGTACGGCAACGCTTTAGGGGGTGCGTGCGTGTGAGGGCGCGGGTTAGTGTTAGCGTACGGGTTAGGAGTAGGGGACGGGTGAGGGTCAGGCTTCGGGGAAGGGTTAGGGTTAGGGTTCGGGCTAGGGTTAGGTTTAGGGGACGGGGACGGTTTAGGGCCCAGGTGAGGGTACGGCAACGCTTTAGGGGGAGCCTGCGTGTGGGCGCGGGTTAGTGTTAGCGTACGGGTTAGGATTAGGGGACGGGGGAGGGTCAGGCTTCGGGGAAGGGTTAGGGTTATGGTTCGGGCTAGGGTTAGGGTTAGGGGACGGGGACGGTTTCGGGTCCAGGTGAGGGTACGGTAACGCTTTAGGGGGAGCGTGCGTGTGAGGGCTCGGGTTAGTGTTAGCGTACGGGTTAAGATTAGGGGATGGGTGAGGGTCAGGCTTCGGGGAAGTGTTAGGGTTAGGGTTCGGTCTAGGGTTAGGTTTAGGGGACGGAGACTGTTTAGGGTCTAGGTGAGGGTACAGCAACGCTTTAGGGGGAGCGTGCGTGTGAGGGCGTGGGTTAGTGTTAGCGTACAGGTTAGGATTAGGGGACGGGTGAGGGTCAGGCTTCGGGCAAGGGTTAGGGTTAGGGTTCAGGCTAGGGTTAGGGTTAGGGGACGGGGACGGTTTAGGGTCCAGGTGAGCGTACGGCAACGCTTTAGGGGGAGCGTGCGTGTGAGGGCGCGGGTTAGTGTTAGCGTACGGGTTAGGATTAGGGGACGTGTGAGGGTCAGGCTTCGGGGAAGGGTTAGGGTTAGGGTTCGGGCTAGGGTTAGGTTTAGGGGACGGGGACGGTTTAGGGTCCAGTTGAGGGTACGGCAACGCTTTAGGGGGAGCGTGCGTGTGAGGGCGCGGGTTAGTGTTAGCGTACGGGTTAGGATTAGGGGACGGGTGAGGGTCAGGCTACGGGGAAGGGTTAGGGTTAGGGTTCGGTCTAGGGTTAGGGTTAGGGGACGGGGACGGTTTAGGGTCCAGGTGAGTGTACGGCAACGCTTTAGGGGGAGCGTGCGTGTGAGGGCGTGGGTTAGTGTTAGCGTACGGGTTAGGATTAGGGGACGGGTGAGGTTCAGGCTTTGGGGAAGGGTTAAGGTTAGGGTTCGGGCTAGGGTTAGGGTTAGGGGACGGGGACGGTTTAGGGTCCAGATGAGGGTACGGCAACGCTTTAAGGAGAGCGTGCGTGTGAGGGCGCGGGTTAGTGTTAGCGTACGGGTTAGGATTAGGGGACGGGTGAGGGTCAGGCTTCGGGGAAGGTTTAGGGTTAGGGTTCGGGCTAGGGTTAGGGTTAGGGGACGGGGACGGTTTCGGGTCCAGGTGAGGGTATGGCAACGCTTTAGGGGGAGCGTGCGTGTGAGGGCGCGGGTTAGTGTTAGCGTACGGGTTAGGAGTAGGGGACGGGTGAGGGTCAGGCTTCGGGGAAGGGTTAGGGTTAGGGTTCGGGCTAGGGTTAGGTTTAGGGGACGGGGACGGTTTAGGGTCCAGGTGAGGGTACAGCAACGCTTTAGGGGGAGCGTGCGTGTGAGGGCGCGGGTTAGTGTTAGCGTACGGGTTAGGATTAGGGGACGGGTGAGGGTCAGGCTTCGGGGAAGGGTTAGGGTTAGGGTTCAGGCTAGGGTTAGGCTTAGGGGACGGGGACGGTTTAGGGTCCAGGTGAGGGTACGGCAACGCTTTAGGGGGAGCGTGCGTGTGAGGGCGCGGGTTAGTGTTAGCGTACGGGTTAGGATTAGGGGACGGGTGAGGGTCAGGCTTCGGGGAAGAGTTAGGGTTAGGGTTCGGGCTAGGGTTAGGGTTAGGGGACGGGGAAGGTTTCGGGTCCAGGTGAGGGTATGGCAACGCTTTAGGGGGAGCGTGCGTGTGAGGGCGCGGGTTAGTGTTAGCGTACGGGTTAGGATTAGGGGACGGGTGAGGGTCAGGCTTCGGGGAAGGGTTAGGGTTAGGGTTCGGGCTAGGGTTAGGTTTAGGGGACGGGGACGGTTTAGGGTCCAGGTGAGGGTACGGCAACGCTTTAGGGGGAGCGTGCGTGTGAGGGCGCGCGTTAGTGTTAGCGTACGGGTTAGGATTAGGGGACGGGTGAGGGTCAGGCTTCGGGGAAGGGTTAGGGTTAGGGTTCAGGCTAGGGTTAGGCTTAGGGGACGGGGACGGTTTAGGGTCCAGGTGAGGGTACGGCAACGCTTTAGGGGGAGCGTGCGTGTGAGGGCGCGGGTTAGTGTTAGCGTACGTGTTAGGATTAGGGGACGGGTGATGGTCAGGCTTCGGGGAAGGGTTAGGGTTAGGGTTCGGGCTAGGGTTAGAGTTAGGGCATGGGGACGGTTTCGGGTCCAGGTGAGGGTACGGTAACGCTTTAGGGGGAGTGTGCGTGTGAGGGCTCGGGTTAGTGTTAGCGTACGGGTTAGGATTAGGGGAAGGGTTAGGGTTAGGGTTCGGGCTAGGGTTAGGGTTAGGGGACGGGGACGGTTTAGGGTCCAGGTGAGGGTACGGCAACGCTTTAGTGGGAGCGTGCGTGTGAGGGCGCGGGTTAGTGTTAGCGTACGGGTTAGGATTAGGGGACGGGTGAGGGTCAGGCTTCGGGGAAGGGTTAGGTTTAGGGTTCGGGCTAGGGTTAGGGTTCGGGGACGGGGACGGTTTAGGGTCCAGGTGAGGGTACGGCAACGCTTTAGGGGGAGCGTACGTGTGAGGGTGCGGGTTAGTGTTAGCGTACGGGTTAGGATTAGGGGACGGGTGAGGGTCAGGCTTCGGGGAAGGGTTAGGGTTAGGGTTCGGGCTAGGGTTAGGCTTAGGAGACGGGGACAGTTTCGGGTCCAGGTGAGCGTATGGCAACGCTTTAGGGGGAGCGTGCGTGTGAGGGCGCGGGTTAGTGTTAGCGTACGGGTTAGGATTAGGGGACAGGTGAGGGTCAGGCTTCGGGGAAGGGTTAGGGTTAGGGTTCGGGCTAGGGTTAGGGTTCGGGGACGGGGACGGTTTAGGGTCCAGGTGAGGGTACGGCAACGCTTTAGGGGGAGCGTGCGTGTGAGGGTGAGGGTTAGTGTTAGCGTACGGGTTAGGATTAGGTGACGGGTGAGGGTCAGGCTTCGGGGAAAGGTTAGGGTTAGGGTTCGGGCTAGGGTTAGGGTTAGGGAACGGGGACGGTTTCGGGTCCAGGTGAGGGTACGGTAACGCTTTAGGGGGAGCGTGCGTGTGAGGGCTCGGGTTAGTGTTAGCGTACGGGTTAAGATTAGGGGATGGGTGAGGGTCAGGCTTCGGGCAAGGGTTAGGGTTAGGGTTCGGTCTAGGGTTAGGTTTAGGGGACGGAGACTGTTTAGGGTTCAGGTGAGGGTACAGCAACGCTTTAGGCGGAGCGTGCGTGTGAGGGCGTGGGTTAGTGTTAGCGTACGGGTTAGGATTAGGGGACGGGTGAGGGTCAGGCTTCGGGCAAGTGTTAGGGTTAGGGTTCAGGCTAGGGTTAGGGTTAGGGGACGGGGACGGTTTAGGGTCCAGGTGAGGGTACGGCAACGCTTTAGGGGGAGCGTGCGTGTGAGGGCGCGGGTTAGTGTTAGCGTACGGGTTAGGATTAGGGGACGGGTGAGGGTCAGGCTTCGGGGAAGGGTTAGGGTTAGGGTTCGGGCTAGGGTTAGGTTTAGGGGACGGGGACGGTTTAGGGTCCAGGTGAGGGTACGGCAACGCTTTAGGGGGAGAGTGCGTGTGAGGGCGCGGGTTAGTGTTAGCGTACGGGTTAGGATTAGGGGACGGGTGAGGGTCAGGCTACGGGGAAGGGTTAGGGTTAGGGTTCGGTCTAGGGTTAGGGTTAGGGGACGGGGACGGTTTAGGGTCCAGGTGAGGGTACGGCAACGCTTTAGGGGGAGCGTGCGTGTGAGGGCGTGGGTTAGTGTTAGCGTACGGGTTAGGATTAGGGGACGGGTGAGGTTCAGGCTTCGGGGAAGGGTTAAGGTTAGGGTTCGGGCTAGGGTTAGGGTTAGGGGACGGGGACAGTTTAGGGTCCAGATGAGGGTTCGGCAACGCTTTAAGGAGAGCGTGCGTGTGAGGGCGCGGGTTAGTGTTAGCGTACAGGTTAGGATTAGGGGACGGGTGAGGGTCAGGCTTCGGGGAAGGGTTAGGGTTAGGGTTCGGGCTAGGGTTAGGTTTAGGGGACGGGGACGGTTTCGGGTCCAGGTGAGGATATGGCAACGCTTAAGGGGGAGCATGCGTGTGAGGGCGCGGGTGAGTGATAGCGTACGGGTTAGGATTAGGGGACGGGTGAGGGTCAGGCATCGGGGAAGGGTTAGGGTTAGGGTTCGGGCTAGGTTTAGGGTTAGGGGACGGGGATGGTTTAGGGTCCAGGTGAGGGTACGGCAACGCTTTAGGGGGAGCGTGCATGTGAGGGCGCGGGTTAGTGTTAGCGTACGGGTTAGGATTAGGGGACGGGTGAGGGTCAGGTTTCGGGGAAGGGTTAGGGTTATGGTTCGGGCTAGGGTTAGGGTTAGGGGACGGGGACGGTTTAGGGTCCAAGTGAGGGTACGGCAACGCTTTAGGGGGAGCGTGCGTGTGAGGGCGCGGGTCAGTGTTAGCGTACGGGTTAGGATTAGGGGACGGGTGAGGGTCAGGCTTCGGGGAAGGGTTAGGGTTAGGGTTCGGGCTAGGGTTAGGGGACGGGGACAGGGACGATTTAGGGTCCAGGTGAGGGTACGGCAACGCTTTAGGGGGAGCGTGCGTGTCAGGGCGTGGGTTAGTGTCAGCGTACGGGTTAGGATTAGGGAACGGGTGAGGGTCAGGCTTCGGGGAAGAGTTAGGGTTAGGGTTCGGGCTAGGGTTATGGTTAGGGGTCGGGGATGGTTTAGGGTCCAGGTGAGGGTACGGCAACGCTTTAGGGGGAGCATGCGTGTGAGGGCGCGGGTTAGTGTTACCGTACGGGTTAGGATTAGGGGACGGGTGAGGGTCAGGCTTCGGGGAAGGGTTAGGGTTAGGGTTAGGGTTAGGGTTAGGGTTAGGGGACGGGGACGGTTTAGGGTCCAGGTGAGGGTACGGCAACGCTTTAGAGGGAGTGTGCGTGTGAGGGCGCAGGTTATTGTTAGCGTACGGGTTAGGATTAAGGGACGGGTGAGGGTCAGGCTTCGGGGAAGGGTTAGGGTTAGGGTTCGGGCTAGGGTTAGGGTTAGGGGACGGGGACGGTTTAGGGTCCAGGTGAGGATACGGCAACGCTTAAGGGGGAGCGTGCGTGTGAGGGCTCGGGTTAGTGTTAGCGTACGGGTTAAGATTAGGGGATGGGTGAGGGTCAGGCTTCGGGCAAGGGTTAGGGTTAGGGTTCGGTCTACGGTTAGGTTTAGGGGACGGAGACTGTTTAGGGTTCAGGTGAGGGTACAGCAACGCTTTAGGGGGAGCGTGCGTGTGAGGGCGTAGGTTAGTGTTAGCGTACGGGTTAGGATTAGGGGACGGGTGAGGGTCAGGCTTCGGGCAAGGGTTAGGGTTAGGGTTCAGGCTAGGGTTAGGGTTAGGGGACGGGGACGGTTTAGGGTCCAGGTGAGGGTACGGCAACGCTTTAGGGGGAGCGTGCGTGTGAGGGCGCGGGTTAGTGTTAGCGTACGGGTTAGGATTAGGGGACGGGTGAGGGTCAGGCTTCGGGGAAGGGTTAGGGTTAGGGTTCGGGCTAGGGTTAGGTTTAGGGGACGGGGACGGTTTAGGGTCCAGTTGAGGGTACGGCAACGCTTTAGGGGGAGAGTGCGTGTGAGGGCGCGGGTTAGTGTTAGCGTACGGGTTAGGATTAGGGGACGGGTGAGGGTCAGGCTACGGGGAAGGGTTAGGGTTAGGGTTCGGTCTAGGGTTAGGGTTAGGGGACGGGGACGGTTTAGGGTCCAGGTGAGGGTACGGCAACGCTTTAGGGGGAGCGTGCGTGTGAGGGCGTGGGTTAGTGTTAGCGTACGGGTTAGGATTAGGGGACGGGTGAGGTTCAGGCTTCGGGGAAGGGTTAAGGTTAGGGTTCGGGCTAGGGTTAGGGTTAGGGGACGGGGACGGTTTAGGGTCCAGATGAGGGTTCGGCAACGCTTTAAGGAGAGCGTGCGTGTGAGGGCGCGGGTTAGTGTTAGCGTACAGGTTAGGATTAGGGGACGTGTGAGGGTCAGGCTTCGGGGAAGGGTTAGGGTTAGGGTTCGGGCTAGGGTTAGGTTTAGGGGACGGGGACGGTTTCGGGTCCAGGTGAGGATACGGCAACGCTTAAGGGGGAGCATACGTGTGAGGGCGCGGGTGAGTGATAGCGTACGGGTTAGGATTAGGGGACGGGTGAGGGTCAGGCTTCGGGGAAGGGTTAGGGTTAGGGTTCGGGCTAGGGTTAGGGTTAGGGGACGGGGACGGTTTAGGGTCCAAGTGAGGGTACGGCTACACTTTAGGGGGAGCGTGCGTGTGAGGGCGCGGGTCAGTGTTAGCGTACGGGTTAGGATTAGGGGACGGGTGAGGGTCAGGCTTCGGGGAAGGGTTAGGGTTAGGGTTCGGGCTAGGGTTAGGGGACGGGGACAGGGACGATTTAGGGTCCAGGTGAGGGTACGGCAACGCTTTAGCGGGAGCGTGCGTGTCAGGGCGTGGGTTAGTGTCAGCGTACGGGTTAGGATTAGGGAACGGGTGAGGGTCAGGCTTCGGGGAAGAGTTAGGGTTAGGGTTCGGGCTAGGGTTATGGTTAGGGGTCGGGGATGGTTTAGGGTCCAGGTGAGGGTACGGCAACGCTTTAGGGGGAGCGTGCGTGTGAGGGCGCGGGTTAGTGTTAGCGTACGGGTTAGGATTAGGGGACGGGTGAGGGTCAGGCTTCGGGGAAGGGTTAGGGTTAGGGTTCGGGCTAGGGTTAGGGTTAGGGGACGGGGACGGTTTAGGGTCCAGGTGAGGGTACGGCAACGATCTAGGGGGAGCGTGCGTGTGAGGGCGCGGCTTAGTGTTAGCGTACGGGTTAGGATTAGGGGACGGGTGAGGGTCAGGGTTCGGGGAAGGGTTAGGGTTAGAGTTCGGGCTAGGGTTAGGGTTAGGACCGGGGACGGTTTAGGGTCCAGGTGAGGGTACGGCAACGCTTTAGGGGGAGCGTGCGTGTGAGGGCGCGGGTTAGTGTTAGCGTACGGGTTAGGATTAGGGGACGGGTGAGGGTCAGGCTTCGGGGAAGGGTTAGGGTTAGGGTTCGGGCTAGGGTTAGGGTTAGGGGACGGGGACTGTTTAGGGTCCAGGTGAGGGTACGGCAACGCTTTAGGGGGAGCGTGCGTGTGAGGGCGCGGGGTAGTGTTAGTGTACGGGTTAGGATTATGGGACGGGTGAGGGTGAGGCTTCGGGGAAGTGTTAGGGTTAGGGTTCGGGCTAGGGTTAGGGTTAGGGGACGGGGACGGTTTAGGGTCCAGGTGAGGGTACGGCAACGTTTTAGGGGGAGCGTGCGTGTGAGGGCGCGAGTTAGTGTTAGCGTACGGGTTAGGATTAGGGGACGGGTGAGGGTCAGGCTTCGGGGAAGGGTTACGGTTAGGGTTCGGACTAGGGTTAGGGTTAGGGGACAGGGACGGTTTAGGGTCCAGGTGAGGGTACGGCAACGCTTTAGGGGGATCGTGCATGTGAGGGAACGGGTTAGTGTTAGCGTACGGGTTAGGATTAGGGGACGGGTGAGGGTCAGGCTTCGGGGAAGGTTTAGGATTAGGGTTCGGGCTAGGGTTAGGGTTAGGGGACGGGGACGGTTTAGGGTCCAGGTGAGGGTACGGCAACGTTTTAGGGGGAGCGTGCGTGTGAGGGCGCGGGTTAGTGTTAGCGTACGGGATAGGATTAGGGGACGGGTGAGGGTCAGGCTTCGGGGAAGTGTTAGGGTTAGGGTTCGGGCTAGGGTTAGGGTTAGGGGACGGGGACGGTTTAGGGTCCTGGTGAGGGTACGGCAATGCTTTAGGGGGAGCGTGCGTGTGAGGGCGCGGGTTAGTGTTAGCGTACGGGATAGGATTAGGGGACGGGTGAGGGTCAGGCTTCGGGGAAGGGTTAGGGTAAGTGTTCGGGCTAGGGTTAGGGTTACGGGACGGGGATGGTTTAGGGTCCAGGTGAGGGTACGGCAACGCTTTAGGGGGAGCGTGCGTGTGAGGGCGCGGGTTAGTGTTAGCGTACGGGTTAGGATTAGGTGACGGGTGAGGGTCAGGCTTTGGGGAAGGGTTAGGGTTAGGGTTCGGGCTAGGGTTAGGGTTAGGGGACGGGGACGGTTTCGGCTCCAGGTGAGGGTACGGCAACGCTTTAGGGGGAGCGTGCGTGTGAGGGCGCGGGTTAGTGTTAGCGTACGGGTTAGGATTAGGGGACGGGTGAGGGTCAGGCTTCAGGGAAGGGTTAGGGTTAGGGTTCGGGCTAGGGCTAGGGTTAGGGGACGGGGACGGTTTAGGGTCCAGGTGAGGGTACGGCAACGCTTTAGGGGGAGCGTGCGTGTGAGGGCGCGGGTTAGTGTTAGCGTACGGGTTAGGATTAGGGGACGGGTGAGGGTCAGGCTTCGGGGAAGGGTTAGGGTTAGGGTTCGGGCTAGGGTTAGGGTTAGGGGACGGGGACGGTTTAGGGTCCAGGTGAGGGTACGGCAACGCTTTAGGGGGAGCGTGCGTGAGAGGTCGCGGGTTAGTGTTAGCGTAAGGGTTAGGATTAGGGGACGGGTGAGGGTCAGGCTTCGGGAAAGGGTTAGGGTTAGGTTTCGGGCTAGGGTTAGGGTTAGAGGACGGGGACGGTTTAGGGTCCAGGTGAGGGTACGGCAACGCTTTAGGGGGAGCGTGCGTGTGAGGGCGCGGGTTAGTGTTAGCGTACGGGTTAGGATTAGGGGACGGGTGAGGGTCAGGCTTCGGGGAAGTGTTAGGGTTAGGGTTCGGGCTAGGGTTAGGGTTAGGGGACGGGGACGGTTTAGGGTCCAGGTGAGGGTACGGCAACGCTTTAGGGGGAGCGTGCATGTGAGGGCGCGGGTTAGTGTTAGCGTACGGGTTAGGATTAGGGGACGGGTGAGGGTCAGGCATCGGGGAAGGGTTAGGGTTAGGGTTCGGGCTAGGGTTAGGGTTAGGGGACGGGGACGGTTTAGGGTCCAGGTGAGGGTACGGCAACGATTTAGGGGGAGCGTGCGTGTGAGGGCTCGGCTTAGTGTTAGCGTACGGGTTAGGATTAGGGGACGGGTGAGGGTCAGGGTTCGGGGAAGGGTTAGGTTTAGGGTTCGGGCTAAGGTTAGGGTTAGGGGACGGGGATGGTTTAGGTTCCAGGTGAGGGTACGGCAACGCTTTAGGGGGAGCGTGCGTGTGAGGGCGCGGGTTAGTGTTAGCGTACGGGTTAGGATTAGGGGACGGGTGAGGGTCAGGCTTCGGGGAAGGGTAAGGGTTAGGGTTCGGGTTAGGGTTAGGGTTAGGGGACGGGGACGGTTTAGGGTCCAGGTGAGGGTACGGCAACGCTTTAGGGGGTGCGTGCGTGTGAGGGCGCGGGTTAGTGTTAGCGTACGGGTTAGGAGTAGGGGACGGGTGAGGGTCAGGCTTCGGGGAAGGGTTAAGGTTAGGGTTCGGGCTAGGGTTAGGTTTAGGGCACGGGGACGGTTTAGGGTCCAGGTGAGGGTACGGCAACGCTTTAGGGGGAGCGTGCGTGTGAGGGCGCGGGTTAGTGTTAGCGTACGGGTTAGGATTAGGGGACGGGTGAGGGTCAGGCTACGGGGAAGGGTTAGGGTTAGGGTTCGGGCTAGGGTTAGGGTTAGGGGACGGGGACGGTTTAGGGTCCAGGTGAGTGTACGGCAACGCTTTAGGGGGAGCGTGCGTGTGAGGGCGTGGGTTAGTGTTAGCGTACGGGTTAGGATTAGGGGACGGGTGAGGTTCAGGCTTCGGGGAAGGGTTAAGGTTAGGGTTCGGGCTAGGGTTAGGGTTAGGGGACGGGGACGGTTTAGGGTCCAGATGAGGGTACAGCAACGCTTTAAGGAGAGCGTGCGTGTGAGGGCGCGGGTTAGTGTTAGCGTACGTGTTAGGATTAGGGGACGGGTGAGGGTCAGGCTTCGGGGAAGTGTTAGGGTTAGGGTTCGGGCTAGGGTTAGGGTTAGGGGACGGGGACGGTTTCGGGTCCAGGTGAGGGTATGGCAACGCTTTAGGGGGAGCGTGCGTGTGAGGGCGCGGGTTAGTGTTAGCGTACGGGTTAGGATTAGGGGACGGGTGAGGGTCAGGCTTCGGGGAAGGGTTAGGGTTAGGGTTCGGGCTAGGGTTAAGTTTAGGGGACGGGGACGGTTTAGGGTCCAGGTGAGGGTACGGCAACGCTTTAGGGGGAGCGTGCGTGTGAGGGCGCGGGTTAGTGTTAGCGTACGGGTTAGGATTAGGGGACGGGTGAGGGTCAGGCTTCGGGGAAGGGTTAGGGTTAGGGTTCAGGCTAGGGTTAGGCTTAGGGGACGGGGACGGTTTAGGGTCCAGGTGAGGGTACGGCAACGCTTTAGGGGGAGCGTGCGTGTGAGGGCGCGGGTTAGTGTTAGCGTACGTGTTAGGATTAGGGGACGGGTGATGGTCAGGCTTCGGGGAAGGGTTAGGGTTAGGGTTCGGGCTAGGGTTAGAGTTAGGGCATGGGGACGGTTTCGGGTCCAGGTGAGGGTACGGTAACGCTTTAGGGGGAGCGTGCGTGTGAGGGCTCGGGTTAGTGTTAGCGTACGGGTTAGGATTAGGGGAAGGGTTAGGGTTAGGGTTCGGGCTAGGGTTAGGGTTAGGGGACGGGGACGGTTTAGGGTCCAGGTGAGGGTACGGCAACGCTTTAGGGGGAGCGTGCGTGTGAGGGCGCGGGTTAGTGTTAGCGTACGGGTTAGGATTAGGGGACGGGTGAGGGTCAGGCTTCGGGGAAGGGTTAGGGTTAGGGTTCGGGCTAGGGTTAGGGTTCGGGGACGGGGACGGTTTAGGGTCCAGGTGAGGGTACGGCAACGCTTTAGGGGGAGCGTGCGTGTGAGGGTGCGGGTTAGTGTTAGCGTACGGGTTAGGATTAGGGGACGGGTGAGGGTCAGGCTTCGGGGAAGGGTTAGGGTTAGGTTTCGGGCTAGGGTTAGGCTTAGGGGACGGGGACAGTTTCGGGTCCAGGTGAGCGTATGGCAACGCTTTAGGGGGAGCGTGCGTGTGAGGGCGCGGCTTAGTGTTAGCGTACGGGTTAGGATTAGGGGACAGGTGAGGGTCAGGCTTCGGGGAAGGGTTAGGGTTAGGGTTCGGGCTAGGGTTAGGGTTCGGGGACGGGGACGGTTTAGGGTCCAGGTGAGGGTACGGCAACGCTTTAGGGGGAGCGTGCGTGTGAGGGTGCGGGTTAGTGTTAGCGTACGGGTTAGGATTAGGTGACGGGTGAGGGTCAGGCTTCGGGGAAAGGTTAGGGTTAGGGTTCGGGCTAGGGTTAGGGTTAGGGAACGGGGACGGTTTCGGGTCCAGGTGAGGGTACGGTAACGCTTTAGGGGGAGCGTGCGTGTGAGGGCTCGGGTTAGTGTTAGCGTACGGGTTAAGATTAGGGGATGGGTGAGGGTCAGGCTTCGGGCAAGGGTTAGGGTTAGGGTTCGGTCTAGGGTTAGGTTTAGGGGACGGAGACTGTTTAGGGTTCAGGTGAGGGTACAGCAACGCTTTAGGCGGAGCGTGCGTGTGAGGGCGTGGGTTAGTGTTAGCGTACGGGTTAGGATTAGGGGACGGGTGAGGGTCAGGCTTCGGGCAAGGGTTAGGGTTAGGGTTCAGGCTAGGGTTAGGGTTAGGGTACGGGGACGGTTTAGGGTCCAGGTGAGGGTACGGCAACGCTTTAGGGGGAGCGTGCGTGTGAGGGCGCGGGTTAGTGTTAGCGTACGGGTTAGGATTAGGGGACGGGTGAGGGTCAGGCTTCGGGGAAGGGTTAGGGTTAGGGTTCGGGCTAGGGTTAGGTTTAGGGGACGGGGACGGTTTAGGGTCCAGGTGAGGGTACGGCAACGCTTTAGGGGGAGAGTGCGTGTGAGGGCGCGGGTTAGTGTTAGCGTACGGGTTAGGATTAGGGGACGGGTGAGGGTCAGGCTAAGGGGAAGGGTTAGGGTTAGGGTTCGGTCTAGGGTTAGGGTTAGGGGACGGGGACGGTTTAGGGTCCAGGTGAGGGTACGGCAACGCTTTAGGGAGAGCGTGCGTGTGAGGGCGTGGGTTAGTGTTAGCGTACGGGTTAGGATTAGGGGACGGGTGAGGTTCAGGCTTCAGGGAAGGGTTAAGGTTAGGGTTCGGGCTAGGGTTAGGGTTAGGGGACGGGGACAGTTTAGGGTCCAGATGAGGGTTCGGCAACGCTTTAAGGAGAGCGTGCGTGTGAGGGCGCGGGTTAGTGTTAGCGTACAGGTTAGGATTAGGGGACGGGTGAGGGTCAGGCTTCGGGGAAGGGTTAGGGTTAGGGTTCGGGCTAGGGTTAGGTTTAGGGGACGGGGACGGTTTCGGGTCCAGGTGAGGATATGGCAACGCTTAAGGGGGAGCATGCGTGTGAGGGCGCGGGTGAGTGATAGCGTACGGGTTAGGATTAGGGGACGGGTGAGGGTCAGGCTTCGGGGAAGGGTTAGGGTTAGGGTTCGGGCTAGGTTTAGGGTTAGGGGACGGGGATGGTTTAGGGTCCAGGTGAGGGTACGGCAACGCTTTAGGGGGAGCGTGCGTGTGAGGGCGCGGGTTAGTGTTAGCGTACGGGTTAGGATTAGGGGACGGGTGAGGGTCAGGCTTCGGGGAAGGGTTAGGGTTATGGTTCGGGCTAGGGTTAGGGTTAGGGGACGGGGACGGTTTAGGGTCCAAGTGAGGGTACGGCTACAATTTAGGGGGAGCGTGCGTGTGAGGGCGCGGGTCAGTGTTAGCGTACGGGTTAGGATTAGGGGACGGGTGAGGGTCAGGCTTCGGGGAAGGGTTAGGGTTAGGGTTCGGGCTAGGGTTAGGGGACGGGGACAGGGACGATTTAGGGTCCAGGTGAGGGTACGGCAACGCTTTAGGGGGAGCGTGCGTGTCAGGGCGTGGGTTAGTGTCAGCGAACGGGTTAGGATTAGGGAACGGGTGAGGGTCAGGCTTCGGGGAAGAGTTAGGGTTAGGGTTCGGGCTAGGGTTATGGTTAGGGGTCGGGGATGGTTTAGGGTCCAGGTGAGGGTACGGCAACGCTTTAGGGGGAGCATGCGTGTGAGGGCGCGTGTTAGTGTTACCGTACGGGTTAGGATTAGGGGACGGGTGAGGGTCAGGCTTCGGGGAAGGGTTAGGGTTAGGGTTAGGGCTAGGGTTAGGGTTAGGGGACGGGGACGGTTTAGGGTCCAGGTGAGGGTACGGCAACGCTTTAGAGGGAGCGTGCGTGTGAGGGCGTGGGTTATTGTTAGCGTACGGGTTAGGATTAAGGTACGGGTGAGGGTCAGGCTTCGGGGAAGGGTTAGGGTTAGGGTTCGGGCTAGGGTTAGGGTTAGGGGACGGGGACGGTTTAGGGTCCAGGTGAGGATACGGCAACGCTTAAGGGGGAGCGTGCGTGTGAGGGCTCGAGTTAGTGTTAGCGTACGGGTTAAGATTAGGGGATGGGTGAGGATCAGGCTTCGGGCAAGGGTTAGGGTTAGGGTTCGGTCTAGGGTTAGGTTTAGGGGACGGAGACTGTTTAGGGTTCAGGTGAGGGTACAGCAACGCTTTAGGGGGAGCGTGCGTGTGAGGGCGTAGGTGAGTGTTAGCGTACGGGTTAGGATTAGGGGACGGGTGAGGGTCAGGCTTCGGGCAAGGGTTAGGGTTAGGGTTCAGGCTAGGGTTAGGGTTAGGGGACGGGGACGGTTTAGGGTCCAGGTGAGGGTACGGCAACGCTTTAGGGGGAGCGTGCGTGTGAGGGCGCGGGTTAGTGTTAGCGTACGGGTTAGGATTAGGGGACGGGTGAGGGTCAGGCTTCGGGGAAGGGTTAGGGTTAGGGTTCGGGCTAGGGTTAGGTTTAGGGGACGGGGACGGTTTAGGGTCCAGTTGAGGGTACGGCAACGCTTTAGGGGGAGAGTGCGTGTGAGGGCGCGGGTTAGTGTTAGCGTACGGGTTAGGATTAGGGGACGGGTGAGGGTCAGGCTACGGGGAAGGGTTAGGGTTAGGGTAGGTCTAGGGTTAGGGTTAGGGGACGGGGACGGTTTAGGGTCCAGGTGAGGGTACGGCAACGCTTTAGGGGGAGCGTGCGTGTGAGGGCGCGGGTTAGTGTTAGCGTACGGGTTAGGATTAGGGGACGGGTGAGGGTCAGGCATCGGGGAAGGGTTAGGGTTAGGGTTCGGGCTAGGGTTAGGGTTAGGGGACGGGGACGGTTTAGGGTCCAGGTGAGGGTACGGCAACGATTTAGGGGGAGCGTGCGTGTGAGGGCTCGGCTTAGTGTTAGCGTACGGGTTAGGATTAGGGGACGGGTGAGGGTCAGGGTTCGGGGAAGGGTTAGGTTTAGGGTTCGGGCTAAGGTTAGGGTTAGGGGACGGGGATGGTTTAGGTTCCAGGTGAGGGTACGGCAACGCTTTAGGGGGAGCGTGCGTGTGAGGGCGCGGGTTAGTGTTAGCGTACGGGTTAGGATTAGGGGACGGGTGAGGGTCAGGCTTCGGGGAAGGGTAAGGGTTAGGGTTCGGGTTAGGGTTAGGGTTAGGGGACGGGGACGGTTTAGGGTCCAGGTGAGGGTACGGCAACGCTTTAGGGGGTGCGTGCGTGTGAGGGCGCGGGTTAGTGTTAGCGTACGGGTTAGGAGTAGGGGACGGGTGAGGGTCAGGCTTCGGGGAAGGGTTAAGGTTAGGGTTCGGGCTAGGGTTAGGTTTAGGGCACGGGGACGGTTTAGGGTCCAGGTGAGGGTACGGCAACGCTTTAGGGGGAGCGTGCGTGTGAGGGCGCGGGTTAGTGTTAGCGTACGGGTTAGGATTAGGGGACGGGTGAGGGTCAGGCTACGGGGAAGGGTTAGGGTTAGGGTTCGGGCTAGGGTTAGGGTTAGGGGACGGGGACGGTTTAGGGTCCAGGTGAGTGTACGGCAACGCTTTAGGGGGAGCGTGCGTGTGAGGGCGTGGGTTAGTGTTAGCGTACGGGTTAGGATTAGGGGACGGGTGAGGTTCAGGCTTCGGGGAAGGGTTAAGGTTAGGGTTCGGGCTAGGGTTAGGGTTAGGGGACGGGGACGGTTTAGGGTCCAGATGAGGGTACGGCAACGCTTTAAGGAGAGCGTGCGTGTGAGGGCGCGGGTTAGTGTTAGCGTACGTGTTAGGATTAGGGGACGGGTGAGGGTCAGGCTTCGGGGAAGTGTTAGGGTTAGGGTTCGGGCTAGGGTTAGGGTTAGGGGACGGGGACGGTTTCGGGTCCAGGTGAGGGTATGGCAACGCTTTAGGGGGAGCGTGCGTGTGAGGGCGCGGGTTAGTGTTAGCGTACGGGTTAGGATTAGGGGACGGGTGAGGGTCAGGCTTCGGGGAAGGGTTAGGGTTAGGGTTCGGGCTAGGGTTAAGTTTAGGGGACGGGGACGGTTTAGGGTCCAGGTGAGGGTACGGCAACGCTTTAGGGGGAGCGTGCGTGTGAGGGCGCGGGTTAGTGTTAGCGTACGGGTTAGGATTAGGGGACGGGTGAGGGTCAGGCTTCGGGGAAGGGTTAGGGTTAGGGTTCAGGCTAGGGTTAGGCTTAGGGGACGGGGACGGTTTAGGGTCCAGGTGAGGGTACGGCAACGCTTTAGGGGGAGCGTGCGTGTGAGGGCGCGGGTTAGTGTTAGCGTACGTGTTAGGATTAGGGGACGGGTGATGGTCAGGCTTCGGGGAAGGGTTAGGGTTAGGGTTCGGGCTAGGGTTAGAGTTAGGGCATGGGGACGGTTTCGGGTCCAGGTGAGGGTACGGTAACGCTTTAGGGGGAGCGTGCGTGTGAGGGCTCGGGTTAGTGTTAGCGTACGGGTTAGGATTAGGGGAAGGGTTAGGGTTAGGGTTCGGGCTAGGGTTAGGGTTAGGGGACGGGGACGGTTTAGGGTCCAGGTGAGGGTACGGCAACGCTTTAGGGGGAGCGTGCGTGTGAGGGCGCGGGTTAGTGTTAGCGTACGGGTTAGGATTAGGGGACGGGTGAGGGTCAGGCTTCGGGGAAGGGTTAGGGTTAGGGTTCGGGCTAGGGTTAGGGTTCGGGGACGGGGACGGTTTAGGGTCCAGGTGAGGGTACGGCAACGCTTTAGGGGGAGCGTGCGTGTGAGGGTGCGGGTTAGTGTTAGCGTACGGGTTAGGATTAGGGGACGGGTGAGGGTCAGGCTTCGGGGAAGGGTTAGGGTTAGGTTTCGGGCTAGGGTTAGGCTTAGGGGACGGGGACAGTTTCGGGTCCAGGTGAGCGTATGGCAACGCTTTAGGGGGAGCGTGCGTGTGAGGGCGCGGCTTAGTGTTAGCGTACGGGTTAGGATTAGGGGACAGGTGAGGGTCAGGCTTCGGGGAAGGGTTAGGGTTAGGGTTCGGGCTAGGGTTAGGGTTCGGGGACGGGGACGGTTTAGGGTCCAGGTGAGGGTACGGCAACGCTTTAGGGGGAGCGTGCGTGTGAGGGTGCGGGTTAGTGTTAGCGTACGGGTTAGGATTAGGTGACGGGTGAGGGTCAGGCTTCGGGGAAAGGTTAGGGTTAGGGTTCGGGCTAGGGTTAGGGTTAGGGAACGGGGACGGTTTCGGGTCCAGGTGAGGGTACGGTAACGCTTTAGGGGGAGCGTGCGTGTGAGGGCTCGGGTTAGTGTTAGCGTACGGGTTAAGATTAGGGGATGGGTGAGGGTCAGGCTTCGGGCAAGGGTTAGGGTTAGGGTTCGGTCTAGGGTTAGGTTTAGGGGACGGAGACTGTTTAGGGTTCAGGTGAGGGTACAGCAACGCTTTAGGCGGAGCGTGCGTGTGAGGGCGTGGGTTAGTGTTAGCGTACGGGTTAGGATTAGGGGACGGGTGAGGGTCAGGCTTCGGGCAAGGGTTAGGGTTAGGGTTCAGGCTAGGGTTAGGGTTAGGGTACGGGGACGGTTTAGGGTCCAGGTGAGGGTACGGCAACGCTTTAGGGGGAGCGTGCGTGTGAGGGCGCGGGTTAGTGTTAGCGTACGGGTTAGGATTAGGGGACGGGTGAGGGTCAGGCTTCGGGGAAGGGTTAGGGTTAGGGTTCGGGCTAGGGTTAGGTTTAGGGGACGGGGACGGTTTAGGGTCCAGGTGAGGGTACGGCAACGCTTTAGGGGGAGAGTGCGTGTGAGGGCGCGGGTTAGTGTTAGCGTACGGGTTAGGATTAGGGGACGGGTGAGGGTCAGGCTAAGGGGAAGGGTTAGGGTTAGGGTTCGGTCTAGGGTTAGGGTTAGGGGACGGGGACGGTTTAGGGTCCAGGTGAGGGTACGGCAACGCTTTAGGGAGAGCGTGCGTGTGAGGGCGTGGGTTAGTGTTAGCGTACGGGTTAGGATTAGGGGACGGGTGAGGTTCAGGCTTCAGGGAAGGGTTAAGGTTAGGGTTCGGGCTAGGGTTAGGGTTAGGGGACGGGGACAGTTTAGGGTCCAGATGAGGGTTCGGCAACGCTTTAAGGAGAGCGTGCGTGTGAGGGCGCGGGTTAGTGTTAGCGTACAGGTTAGGATTAGGGGACGGGTGAGGGTCAGGCTTCGGGGAAGGGTTAGGGTTAGGGTTCGGGCTAGGGTTAGGTTTAGGGGACGGGGACGGTTTCGGGTCCAGGTGAGGATATGGCAACGCTTAAGGGGGAGCATGCGTGTGAGGGCGCGGGTGAGTGATAGCGTACGGGTTAGGATTAGGGGACGGGTGAGGGTCAGGCTTCGGGGAAGGGTTAGGGTTAGGGTTCGGGCTAGGTTTAGGGTTAGGGGACGGGGATGGTTTAGGGTCCAGGTGAGGGTACGGCAACGCTTTAGGGGGAGCGTGCGTGTGAGGGCGCGGGTTAGTGTTAGCGTACGGGTTAGGATTAGGGGACGGGTGAGGGTCAGGCTTCGGGGAAGGGTTAGGGTTATGGTTCGGGCTAGGGTTAGGGTTAGGGGACGGGGACGGTTTAGGGTCCAAGTGAGGGTACGGCTACACTTTAGGGGGAGCGTGCGTGTGAGGGCGCGGGTCAGTGTTAGCGTACGGGTTAGGATTAGGGGACGGGTGAGGGTCAGGCTTCGGGGAAGGGTTAGGGTTAGGGTTCGGGCTAGGGTTAGGGGACGGGGACAGGGACGATTTAGGGTCCAGGTGAGGGTACGGCAACGCTTTAGGGGGAGCGTGCGTGTCAGGGCGTGGGTTAGTGTCAGCGAACGGGTTAGGATTAGGGAACGGGTGAGGGTCAGGCTTCGGGGAAGAGTTAGGGTTAGGGTTCGGGCTAGGGTTATGGTTAGGGGTCGGGGATGGTTTAGGGTCCAGGTGAGGGTACGGCAACGCTTTAGGGGGAGCATGCGTGTGAGGGCGCGTGTTAGTGTTACCGTACGGGTTAGGATTAGGGGACGGGTGAGGGTCAGGCTTCGGGGAAGGGTTAGGGTTAGGGTTAGGGCTAGGGTTAGGGTTAGGGGACGGGGACGGTTTAGGGTCCAGGTGAGGGTACGGCAACGCTTTAGAGGGAGCGTGCGTGTGAGGGCGTGGGTTATTGTTAGCGTACGGGTTAGGATTAAGGTACGGGTGAGGGTCAGGCTTCGGGGAAGGGTTAGGGTTAGGGTTCGGGCTAGGGTTAGGGTTAGGGGACGGGGACGGTTTAGGGTCCAGGTGAGGATACGGCAACGCTTAAGGGGGAGCGTGCGTGTGAGGGCTCGAGTTAGTGTTAGCGTACGTGTTAAGATTAGGGGATGGGTGAGGATCAGGCTTCGGGCAAGGGTTAGGGTTAGGGTTCGGTCTAGGGTTAGGTTTAGGGGACGGAGACTGTTTAGGGTTCAGGTGAGGGTACAGCAACGCTTTAGGGGGAGCGTGCGTGTGAGGGCGTAGGTGAGTGTTAGCGTACGGGTTAGGATTAGGGGACGGGTGAGGGTCAGGCTTCGGGCAAGGGTTAGGGTTAGGGTTCAGGCTAGGGTTAGGGTTAGGGGACGGGGACGGTTTAGGGTCCAGGTGAGGGTACGGCAACGCTTTAGGGGGAGCGTGCGTGTGAGGGCGCGGGTTAGTGTTAGCGTACGGGTTAGGATTAGGGGACGGGTGAGGGTCAGGCTTCGGGGAAGGGTTAGGGTTAGGGTTCGGGCTAGGGTTAGGTTTAGGGGACGGGGACGGTTTAGGGTCCAGTTGAGGGTACGGCAACGCTTTAGGGGGAGAGTGCGTGTGAGGGCGCGGGTTAGTGTTAGCGTACGGGTTAGGATTAGGGGACGGGTGAGGGTCAGGCTACGGGGAAGGGTTAGGGTTAGGGTAGGTCTAGGGTTAGGGTTAGGGGACGGGGACGGTTTAGGGTCCAGGTGAGGGTACGGCAACGCTTTAGGGGGAGCGTGCGTGTGAGGGCGTGGGTTAGTGTTAGCGTACGGGTTAGGATTAGGGGACGGGTGAGGGTCAGGCATCGGGGAAGGGTTAGGGTTAGGGTTCGGGCTAGGGTTAGGGTTAGGGGACGGGGACGGTTTAGGGTCCAGGTGAGGGTACGGCAACGATTTAGGGGGAGCGTGCGTGTGAGGGCTCGGCTTAGTGTTAGCGTACGGGTTAGGATTAGGGGACGGGTGAGGGTCAGGGTTCGGGGAAGGGTTAGGTTTAGGGTTCGGGCTAAGGTTAGGGTTAGGGGACGGGGATGGTTTAGGTTCCAGGTGAGGGTACGGCAACGCTTTAGGGGGAGCGTGCGTGTGAGGGCGCGGGTTAGTGTTAGCGTACGGGTTAGGATTAGGGGACGGGTGAGGGTCAGGCTTCGGGGAAGGGTAAGGGTTAGGGTTCGGGTTAGGGTTAGGGTTAGGGGACGGGGACGGTTTAGGGTCCAGGTGAGGGTACGGCAACGCTTTAGGGGGTGCGTGCGTGTGAGGGCGCGGGTTAGTGTTAGCGTACGGGTTAGGAGTAGGGGACGGGTGAGGGTCAGGCTTCGGGGAAGGGTTAAGGTTAGGGTTCGGGCTAGGGTTAGGTTTAGGGCACGGGGACGGTTTAGGGTCCAGGTGAGGGTACGGCAACGCTTTAGGGGGAGCGTGCGTGTGAGGGCGCGGGTTAGTGTTAGCGTACGGGTTAGGATTAGGGGACGGGTGAGGGTCAGGCTACGGGGAAGGGTTAGGGTTAGGGTTCGGGCTAGGGTTAGGGTTAGGGGACGGGGACGGTTTAGGGTCCAGGTGAGTGTACGGCAACGCTTTAGGGGGAGCGTGCGTGTGAGGGCGTGGGTTAGTGTTAGCGTACGGGTTAGGATTAGGGGACGGGTGAGGTTCAGGCTTCGGGGAAGGGTTAAGGTTAGGGTTCGGGCTAGGGTTAGGGTTAGGGGACGGGGACGGTTTAGGGTCCAGATGAGGGTACGGCAACGCTTTAAGGAGAGCGTGCGTGTGAGGGCGCGGGTTAGTGTTAGCGTACGGGTTAGGATTAGGGGACGGGTGAGGGTCAGGCTTCGGGGAAGGGTTAGGGTTAGGGTTCGGGCTAGGGTTAGGGTTAGGGAACGGGGACGGTTTCGGGTCCAGGTGAGGGTACGGTAACGCTTTAGGGGGAGCGTGCGTGTGAGGGCTCGGGTTAGTGTTAGCGTACGGGTTAAGATTAGGGGATGGGTGAGGGTCAGGCTTCGGGCAAGGGTTAGGGTTAGGGTTCGGTCTAGGGTTAGGTTTAGGGGACGGAGACTGTTTAGGGTTCAGGTGAGGGTACAGCAACGCTTTAGGCGGAGCGTGCGTGTGAGGGCGTGGGTTAGTGTTAGCGTACGGGTTAGGATTAGGGGACGGGTGAGGGTCAGGCTTCGGGCAAGGGTTAGGGTTAGGGTTCAGGCTAGGGTTAGGGTTAGGGTACGGGGACGGTTTAGGGTCCAGGTGAGGGTACGGCAACGCTTTAGGGGGAGCGTGCGTGTGAGGGCGCGGGTTAGTGTTAGCGTACGGGTTAGGATTAGGGGACGGGTGAGGGTCAGGCTTCGGGGAAGGGTTAGGGTTAGGGTTCGGGCTAGGGTTAGGTTTAGGGGACGGGGACGGTTTAGGGTCCAGGTGAGGGTACGGCAACGCTTTAGGGGGAGAGTGCGTGTGAGGGCGCGGGTTAGTGTTAGCGTACGGGTTAGGATTAGGGGACGGGTGAGGGTCAGGCTAAGGGGAAGGGTTAGGGTTAGGGTTCGGTCTAGGGTTAGGGTTAGGGGACGGGGACGGTTTAGGGTCCAGGTGAGGGTACGGCAACGCTTTAGGGAGAGCGTGCGTGTGAGGGCGTGGGTTAGTGTTAGCGTACGGGTTAGGATTAGGGGACGGGTGAGGTTCAGGCTTCAGGGAAGGGTTAAGGTTAGGGTTCGGGCTAGGGTTAGGGTTAGGGGACGGGGACAGTTTAGGGTCCAGATGAGGGTTCGGCAACGCTTTAAGGAGAGCGTGCGTGTGAGGGCGCGGGTTAGTGTTAGCCTACAGGTTAGGATTAGGGGACGGGTGAGGGTCAGGCTTCGGGGAAGGGTTAGGGTTAGGGTTCGGGCTAGGGTTAGGTTTAGGGGACGGGGACGGTTTCGGGTCCAGGTGAGGATATGGCAACGCTTAAGGGGGAGCATGCGTGTGAGGGCGCGGGTGAGTGATAGCGTACGGGTTAGGATTAGGGGACGGGTGAGGGTCAGGCTTCGGGGAAGGGTTAGGGTTAGGGTTCGGGCTAGGTTTAGGGTTAGGGGACGGGGATGGTTTAGGGTCCAGGTGAGGGTACGGCAACGCTTTAGGGGGAGCGTGCGTGTGAGGGCGCGGGTTAGTGTTAGCGTACGGGTTAGGATTAGGGGACGGGTGAGGGTCAGGCTTCGGGGAAGGGTTAGGGTTATGGTTCGGGCTAGGGTTAGGGTTAGGGGACGGGGACGGTTTAGGGTCCAAGTGAGGGTACGGCTACACTTTAGGGGGAGCGTGCGTGTGAGGGCGCGGGTCAGTGTTAGCGTACGGGTTAGGATTAGGGGACGGGTGAGGGTCAGGCTTCGGGGAAGGGTTAGGGTTAGGGTTCGGGCTAGGGTTAGGGGACGGGGACAGGGACGATTTAGGGTCCAGGTGAGGGTACGGCAACGCTTTAGGGGGAGCGTGCGTGTCAGGGCGTGGGTTAGTGTCAGCGAACGGGTTAGGATTAGGGAACGGGTGAGGGTCAGGCTTCGGGGAAGAGTTAGGGTTAGGGTTCGGGCTAGGGTTATGGTTAGGGGTCGGGGATGGTTTAGGGTCCAGGTGAGGGTACGGCAACGCTTTAGGGGGAGCATGCGTGTGAGGGCGCGTGTTAGTGTTACCGTACGGGTTAGGATTAGGGGACGGGTGAGGGTCAGGCTTCGGGGAAGGGTTAGGGTTAGGGTTAGGGCTAGGGTTAGGGTTAGGGGACGGGGACGGTTTAGGGTCCAGGTGAGGGTACGGCAACGCTTTAGAGGGAGCGTGCGTGTGAGGGCGTGGGTTATTGTTAGCGTACGGGTTAGGATTAAGGTACGGGTGAGGGTCAGGCTTCGGGGAAGGGTTAGGGTTAGGGTTCGGGCTAGGGTTAGGGTTAGGGGACGGGGACGGTTTAGGGTCCAGGTGAGGATACGGCAACGCTTAAGGGGGAGCGTGCGTGTGAGGGCTCGAGTTAGTGTTAGCGTACGGGTTAAGATTAGGGGATGGGTGAGGATCAGGCTTCGGGCAAGGGTTAGGGTTAGGGTTCGGTCTAGGGTTAGGTTTAGGGGACGGAGACTGTTTAGGGTTCAGGTGAGGGTACAGCAACGCTTTAGGGGGAGCGTGCGTGTGAGGGCGTAGGTGAGTGTTAGCGTACGGGTTAGGATTAGGGGACGGGTGAGGGTCAGGCTTCGGGCAAGGGTTAGGGTTAGGGTTCAGGCTAGGGTTAGGGTTAGGGGACGGGGACGGTTTAGGGTCCAGGTGAGGGTACGGCAACGCTTTAGGGGGAGCGTGCGTGTGAGGGCGCGGGTTAGTGTTAGCGTACGGGTTAGGATTAGGGGACGGGTGAGGGTCAGGCTTCGGGGAAGGGTTAGGGTTAGGGTTCGGGCTAGGGTTAGGTTTAGGGGACGGGGACGGTTTAGGGTCCAGTTGAGGGTACGGCAACGCTTTAGGGGGAGAGTGCGTGTGAGGGCGCGGGTTAGTGTTAGCGTACGGGTTAGGATTAGGGGACGGGTGAGGGTCAGGCTACGGGGAAGGGTTAGGGTTAGGGTAGGTCTAGGGTTAGGGTTAGGGGACGGGGACGGTTTAGGGTCCAGGTGAGGGTACGGCAACGCTTTAGGGGGAGCGTGCGTGTGAGGGCGTGGGTTAGTGTTAGCGTACGGGTTAGGATTAGGGGACGGGTGAGGTTCAGGCTTCGGGGAAGGGTTAAGGTTAGGGTTCGGGCTAGGGTTAGGTTTAGGGGACGGGGACGGTTTAGGGTCCAGGTGAGGGTACGGCAACGCTTTAGGGGGAGCGTGCGTGTGAGGGCGCGGGTTAGTGTTAGTGTACGGGTTAGGATTAGGTGACGGGTGAGGGTCAGGCTTCGGGGAAGGGTTAGGGTTAGGGTTCGGGCTAGGGTTAGGGTTAGGGGACGGGGACGGTTTCGGCTCCAGGTGAGGGTACGGCAACGCTTTAGGGGGAGCGTGCGTGTGAGGGCGCGGGTTAGTGTTAGCGTACGGGTTAGGATTAGGGGACGGGTGAGGGTCAGGCTTCAGGGAAGGGTTAGGGTTAGGGTTCGGGCTAGGGCTAGGGTTAGGGGACGGGGACGGTTTAGGGTCCAGGTGAGGGTACGGCAACGCTTTAGGGGGAGCGTGCGTGAGAGGTCGCGGGTTAGTGTTAGCGTAAGGGTTAGGATTAGGGGACGGGTGAGGGTCAGGCTTCGGGAAAGGGTTAGGGTTAGGTTTCGGGCTAGGGTTAGGGTTAGAGGACGGGGACGGTTTAGGGTCCAGGTGAGGGTACGGCAACGCTTTAGGGGGAGCGTGCATGTGAGGGCGCGGGTTAGTGTTAGCGTACGGGTTAGGATTAGGGGACGGGTGAGGGTCAGGCTTCGGGGAAGTGTTAGGGTTAGGGTTCGGGCTAGGGTTAGGGTTAGGGGACGGGGACGGTTTAGGGTCCAGGTGAGGGTACGGCAACGCTTTAGGGGGAGCGTGCATGTGAGGGCGCGGGTTAGTGTTAGCGGACGGGTTAGGATTAGGGGACGGGTGAGGGTCAGGCATCGGGGAAGGGTTAGGGTTAGGGTTCGGGCTAGGGTTAGGGTTAGGGGACGGGGACGGTTTAGGGTCCAGGTGAGGGTACGGCAACGATTTAGGGGGAGCGTGCGTGTGAGGGCTCGGCTTAGTGTTAGCGTACGGGTTAGGATTAGGGGACGGGTGAGGGTCAGGGTTCGGGGAAGGGTTAGGTTTAGGGTTCGGGCTAAGGTTAGGGTTAGGGGACGGGGATGGTTTAGGTTCCAGGTGAGGGTACGGCAACGCTTTAGGGGGAGCGTGCGTGTGAGGGCGCGGGTTAGTGTTAGCGTACGGGTTAGGATTAGGGGACGGGTGAGGGTCAGGCTTCGGGGAAGGGTAAGGGTTAGGGTTCGGGTTAGGGTTAGGGTTAGGGGACGGGGACGGTTTAGGGTCCAGGTGAGGGTACGGCAACGCTTTAGGGGGTGCGTGCGTGTGAGGGCGCGGGTTAGTGTTAGCGTACGGGTTAGGAGTAGGGGACGGGTGAGGGTCAGGCTTCGGGGAAGGGTTAAGGTTAGGGTTCGGGCTAGGGTTAGGTTTAGGGCACGGGGACGGTTTAGGGTCCAGGTGAGGGTACGGCAACGCTTTAGGGGGAGCGTGCGTGTGAGGGCGCGGGTTAGTGTTAGCGTACGGGTTAGGATTAGGGGACGGGTGAGGGTCAGGCTACGGGGAAGGGTTAGGGTTAGGGTTCGGGCTAGGGTTAGGGTTAGGGGACGGGGACGGTTTAGGGTCCAGGTGAGTGTACGGCAACGCTTTAGGGGGAGCGTGCGTGTGAGGGCGTGGGTTAGTGTTAGCGTACGGGTTAGGATTAGGGGACGGGTGAGGTTCAGGCTTCGGGGAAGGGTTAAGGTTAGGGTTCGGGCTAGGGTTAGGGTTAGGGGACGGGGACGGTTTAGGGTCCAGATGAGGGTACGGCAACGCTTTAAGGAGAGCGTGCGTGTGAGGGCGCGGGTTAGTGTTAGCGTACGGGTTAGGATTAGGGGACGGGTGAGGGTCAGGCTTCGGGGAAGTGTTAGGGTTAGGGTTCGGGCTAGGGTTAGGGTTAGGGGACGGGGACGGTTTCGGGTCCAGGTGAGGGTATGGCAACGCTTTAGGGGGAGCGTGCGTGTGAGGGCGCGGGTTAGTGTTAGCGTACGGGTTAGGATTAGGGGACGGGTGAGGGTCAGGCTTCGGGGAAGGGTTAGGGTTAGGGTTCGGGCTAGGGTTAGGTTTAGGGGACGGGGACGGTTTAGGGTCCAGGTGAGGGTACGGCAACGCTTTAGGGGGAGCGTGCGTGTGAGGGCGCGGGTTAGTGTTAGCGTACGGGTTAGGATTAGGGGACGGGTGAGGGTCAGGCTTCGGGGAAGGGTTAGGGTTAGGGTTCAGGCTAGGGTTAGGCTTAGGGGACGGGGACGGTTTAGGGTCCAGGTGAGGGTACGGCAACGCTTTAGGGGGAGCGTGCGTGTGAGGGCGCGGGTTAGTGTTAGCGTACGTGTTAGGATTAGGGGATGGGTGATGGTCAGGCTTCGGGGAAGGGTTAGGGTTAGGGTTCGGGCTAGGGTTAGAGTTAGGGCATGGGGACGGTTTCGGGTCCAGGTGAGGGTACGGTAACGCTTTAGGGGGAGCGTGCGTGTGAGGGCTCGGGTTAGTGTTAGCGTACGGGTTAGGATTAGGGGAAGGGTTAGGGTTAGGGTTCGGGCTAGGGTTAGGGTTAGGGGACGGGGACGGTTTAGGGTCCAGGTGAGGGTACGGCAACGCTTTAGGGGGAGCGTGCGTGTGAGGGCGCGGGTTAGTGTTAGCGTACGGGTTAGGATTAGGGGACGGGTGAGGGTCAGGCTTCGGGGAAGGGTTAGGGTTAGGGTTCGGGCTAGGGTTAGGGTTCGGGGACGGGGACGGTTTAGGGTCCAGGTGAGGGTACGGCAACGCTTTAGGGGGAGCGTGCGTGTGAGGGTGCGGGTTAGTGTTAGCGTACGGGTTAGGATTAGGGGACGGGTGAGGGTCAGGCTTCGGGGAAGGGTTAGGGTTAGGGTTCGGGCTAGGGTTAGGCTTAGGGGACGGGGACAGTTTCGGGTCCAGGTGAGCGTATGGCAACGCTTTAGGGGGAGCGTGCGTGTGAGGGCGCGGCTTAGTGTTAGCGTACGGGTTAGGATTAGGGGACAGGTGAGGGTCAGGCTTCGGGGAAGGGTTAGGGTTAGGGTTCGGGCTAGGGTTAGGGTTCGGGGACGGGGACGGTTTAGGGTCCAGGTGAGGGTACGGCAACGCTTTAGGGGGAGCGTGCGTGTGAGGGTGCGGGTTAGTGTTAGCGTACGGGTTAGGATTAGGTGACGGGTGAGGGTCAGGCTTCGGGGAAAGGTTAGGGTTAGGGTTCGGGCTAGGGTTAGGGTTAGGGAACGGGGACGGTTTCGGGTCCAGGTGAGGGTACGGTAACGCTTTAGGGGGAGCGTGCGTGTGAGGGCTCGGGTTAGTGTTAGCGTACGGGTTAAGATTAGGGGATGGGTGAGGGTCAGGCTTCGGGCAAAGGTTAGGGTTAGGGTTCGGTCTAGGGTTAGGTTTAGGGGACGGAGACTGTTTAGGGTTCAGGTGAGGGTACAGCAACGCTTTAGGCGGAGCGTGCGTGTGAGGGCGTGGGTTAGTGTTAGCGTACGGGTTAGGATTAGGGGACGGGTGAGGGTCAGGCTTCGGGCAAGGGTTAGGGTTAGGGTTCAGGCTAGGGTTAGGGTTAGGGTACGGGGACGGTTTAGGGTCCAGGTGAGGGTACGGCAACGCTTTAGGGGGAGCGTGCGTGTGAGGGCGCGGGTTAGTGTTAGCGTACGGGTTAGGATTAGGGGACGGGTGAGGGTCAGGCTTCGGGGAAGGGTTAGGGTTAGGGTTCGGGCTAGGGTTAGGTTTAGGGGACGGGGACGGTTTAGGGTCCAGGTGAGGGTACGGCAACGCTTTAGGGGGAGAGTGCGTGTGAGGGCGCGGGTTAGTGTTAGCGTACGGGTTAGGATTAGGGGACGGGTGAGGGTCAGGCTAAGGGGAAGGGTTAGGGTTAGGGTTCGGTCTAGGGTTAGGGTTAGGGGACGGGGACGGTTTAGGGTCCAGGTGAGGGTACGGCAACGCTTTAGGGGGAGCGTGCGTGTGAGGGCGTGGGTTAGTGTTAGCGTACGGGTTAGGATTAGGGGACGGGTGAGGTTCAGGCTTCAGGGAAGGGTTAAGGTTAGGGTTCGGGCTAGGGTTAGGGTTAGGGGACGGGGACAGTTTAGGGTCCAGATGAGGGTTCGGCAACGCTTTAAGGAGAGCGTGCGTGTGAGGGCGCGGGTTAGTGTTAGCGTACAGGTTAGGATTAGGGGACGGGTGAGGGTCAGGCTTCGGGGAAGGGTTAGGGTTAGGGTTCGGGCTAGGGTTAGGTTTAGGGGACGGGGACGGTTTCGGGTCCAGGTGAGGATATGACAACGCTTAAGGGGGAGCATGCGTGTGAGGGCGCGGGTGAGTGATAGCGTACGGGTTAGGATTAGGGGACGGGTGAGGGTCAGGCTTCGGGGAAGGGTTAGGGTTATGGTTCGGGCTAGGGTTAGGGTTAGGGGACGGGGACGGTTTAGGGTCCAAGTGAGGGTACGGCTACACTTTAGGGGGAGCGTGCGTGTGAGGGCGCGGGTCAGTGTTAGCGTACGGGTTAGGATTAGGGGACGGGTGAGGGTCAGGCTTCGGGGAAGGGTTAGGGTTAGGGTTCGGGCTAGGGTTAGGGGACGGGGACAGGGACGATTTAGGGTCCAGGTGAGGGTACGGCAACGCTTTAGGGGGAGCGTGCGTGTCAGGGCGTGGGTTAGTGTCAGCGTACGGGTTAGGATTAGGGAACGGGTGAGGGTCAGGCTTCGGGGAAGAGTTAGGGTTAGGGTTCGGGCTAGGGTTATGGTTAGGGGTCGGGGATGGTTTAGGGTCCAGGTGAGGGTACGGCAACGCTTTAGGGGGAGCATGCGTGTGAGGGCGCGTGTTAGTGTTACCGTACGGGTTAGGATTTGGGGACGGGTGAGGGTCAGGCTTCGGGGAAGGGTTAGGGTTAGGGTTAGGGCTAGGGTTAGGGTTAGGGGACGGGGACGGTTTAGGGTCCAGGTGAGGGTACGGCAACGCTTTAGAGGGAGCGTGCGTGTGAGGGCGCGGGTTATTGTTAGCGTACGGGTTAGGATTAAGGGACGGGTGAGGGTCAGGCTTCGGGGAAGGGTTAGGGTTAGGGTTCGGGCTAGGGTTAGGGTTAGGGGACGGGGACGGTTTAGGGTCCAGGTGAGGATACGGCAACGCTTAAGGGGGAGCGTGCGTGTGAGGGCTCGAGTTAGTGTTAGCGTACGGGTTAAGATTAGGGGATGGGTGAGGATCAGGCTTCGGGCAAGGGTTAGGGTTAGGGTTCGGTCTAGGGTTAGGTTTAGGGGACGGAGACTGTTTAGGGTTCAGGTGAGGGTACAGCAACGCTTTAGGGGGAGCGTGCGTGTGAGGGCGTAGGTGAGTGTTAGCGTACGGGTTAGGATTAGGGGACGGGTGAGGGTCAGGCTTCGGGCAAGGGTTAGGGTTAGGGTTCAGGCTAGGGTTAGGGTTAGGGGACGGGGACGGTTTAGGGTCCAGGTGAGGGTACGGCAACGCTTTAGGGGGAGCGTGCGTGTGAGGGCGCGGGTTAGTGTTAGCGTACGGGTTAGGATTAGGGGACGGGTGAGGGTCAGGCTTCGGGGAAGGGTTAGGGTTAGGGTTCGGGCTAGGGTTAGGTTTAGGGGACGGGGACGGTTTAGGGTCCAGTTGAGGGTACGGCAACGCTTTAGGGGGAGAGTGCGTGTGAGGGCGCGGGTTAGTGTTAGCGTACGGGTTAGGATTAGGGGACGGGTGAGGGTCAGGCTACGGGGAAGGGTTAGGGTTAGGGTAGGTCTAGGGTTAGGGTTAGGGGACGGGGACGGTTTAGGGTCCAGGTGAGGGTACGGCAACGCTTTAGGGGAGCGTGCGTGTGAGGGCGTGGGTTAGTGTTAGCGTACGGGTTAGGATTAGGGGACGGGTGAGGTTCAGGCTTCGGGGAAGGGTTAAGGTTAGGGTTCGGGCTAGGGTTAGGGTTAGGGGACGGGGACGGTTTAGGGTCCAGATGAGGGTTCGGCAACGCTTTAAGGAGAGCGTGCGTGTGAGGGCGCGGGTTAGTGTTAGCGTACAGGTTAGGATTAGGGGACGGGTGAGGGTCAGGCTTCGGGGAAGGGTTAGGGTTAGGGTTCGGGCTAGGGTTAGGTTTAGGGGACGGGGACGGTTTCGGGTCCAGGTGAGGATACGGCAACGCTTAAGGGGGAGCATGCGTGTGAGGGCGCGGGTGAGTGATAGCGTACGGGTTAGGATTAGGGGACGGGTGAGGGTCAGGCTTCGGGGAAGGGTTAGGGTTAGGGTTCGGGCTAGGGTTAGGGTTAGGGGACGGGGACGGTTTAGGGTCCAAGTGAGGGTACGGCTACACTTTAGGGGGAGCGTGCGTGTGAGGGCGCGGGTCAGTGTTAGCGTACGGGTTAGGATTAGGGGACGGGTGAGGGTCAGGCTTCGGGGAAGGGTTAGGGTTAGGGTTCGGGCTAGGGTTAGGGGACGGGGACAGGGACGATTTAGGGTCCAGGTGAGGGTACGGCAATGCTTTAGGGGGAGCGTGCGTGTCAGGGCGTGGGTTAGTGTCAGCGTACGGGTTAGGATTAGGGAACGGGTGAGGGTCAGGCTTCGGGGAAGAGTTAGGGTTAGGGTTCGGGCTAGGGTTATGGTTAGGGGTCGGGGATGGTTTAGGGTCCAGGTGAGGGTACGGCAACGCTTTAGGGGGAGCGTGCGTGTGAGGGCGCGGGTTAGTGTTAGCGTACGGGTTAGGATTAGGGGACGGGTGAGGGTCAGGCTACGGGGAAGGGTTAGGGTTAGGGTAGGTCTAGGGTTAGGGTTAGGGGACGGGGACGGTTTAGGGTCCAGGTGAGGGTACGGCAACGCTTTAGGGGAGCGTGCGTGTGAGGGCGTGGGTTAGTGTTAGCGTACGGGTTAGGATTAGGGGACGGGTGAGGTTCAGGCTTCGGGGAAGGGTTAAGGTTAGGGTTCGGGCTAGGGTTAGGGTTAGGGGACGGGGACGGTTTAGGGTCCAGATGAGGGTTCGGCAACGCTTTAAGGAGAGCGTGCGTGTGAGGGCGCGGGTTAGTGTTAGCGTACAGGTTAGGATTAGGGGACGGGTGAGGGTCAGGCTTCGGGGAAGGGTTAGGGTTAGGGTTCGGGCTAGGGTTAGGTTTAGGGGACGGGGACGGTTTCGGGTCCAGGTGAGGATACGGCAACGCTTAAGGGGGAGCATGCGTGTGAGGGCGCGGGTGAGTGATAGCGTACGGGTTAGGATTAGGGGACGGGTGAGGGTCAGGCTTCGGGGAAGGGTTAGGGTTAGGGTTCGGGCTAGGGTTAGGGTTAGGGGACGGGGACGGTTTAGGGTCCAAGTGAGGGTACGGCTACACTTTAGGGGGAGCGTGCGTGTGAGGGCGCGGGTCAGTGTTAGCGTACGGGTTAGGATTAGGGGACGGGTGAGGGTCAGGCTTCGGGGAAGGGTTAGGGTTAGGGTTCGGGCTAGGGTTAGGGGACGGGGACAGGGACGATTTAGGGTCCAGGTGAGGGTACGGCAATGCTTTAGGGGGAGCGTGCGTGTCAGGGCGTGGGTTAGTGTCAGCGTACGGGTTAGGATTAGGGAACGGGTGAGGGTCAGGCTTCGGGGAAGAGTTAGGGTTAGGGTTCGGGCTAGGGTTATGGTTAGGGGTCGGGGATGGTTTAGGGTCCAGGTGAGGGTACGGCAACGCTTTAGGGGGAGCGTGCGTGTGAGGGCGCGGGTTAGTGTTACCGTACGGGTTAGGATTAGGGGACGGGTGAGGGTCAGGCTTCGGGGAAGGGTTAGGGTTAGGGTTCGGGCTAGGGTTAGGGTTAGGGGACGGGGACGGTTTAGGGTCCAGGTGAGGGTACGGCAACGCTTTAGGGGGAGCGTGCGTGTGAGGGCGCGGGTTAGTGTTAGCGTACGGGTTAGGATTAGGGGACGGGTGAGGGTCAGGCTTCGGGGAAGGGTAAGGGTTAGGGTTCGGGTTAGGGTTAGGGTTAGGGGACGGGGACGGTTTAGGGTCCAGGTGAGGGTACGGCAACGCTTTAGGGGGTGCGTGCGTGTGAGGGCGCGGGTTAGTGTTAGCGTACGGGTTAGGAGTAGGGGACGGGTGAGGGTCAGGCTTCGGGGAAGGGTTAGGGTTAGGGTTCGGGCTAGGGTTAGGTTTAGGGGACGGGGACGGTTTAGGGCCCAGGTGAGGGTACGGCAACGCTTTAGGGGGAGCCTGCGTGTGGGCGCGGGTTAGTGTTAGCGTACGGGTTAGGATTAGGGGACGGGTGAGTGTCAGGCTTCGGGGAAGGGTTAGGGTTATGGTTCGGGCTAGGGTTAGGGTTAGGGGACGGGGACGGTTTCGGGTCCAGGTGAGGGTACGGTAACGCTTTAGGGGGAGCGTGCGTGTGAGGTCTCGGGTTAGTGTTAGCGTACGGGTTAAGATTAGGGGATGGGTGAGGGTCAGGCTTCGGGGAAGTGTTAGGGTTAGGGTTCGGTCTAGGGTTAGGTTTAGGGGACGGAGACTGTTTAGGGTCTAGGTGAGGGTACAGCAACGCTTTAGGGGGAGCGTGCGTGTGAGGGCGTGGGTTAGTGTTAGCGTACAGGTTAGGATTAGGGGACGGGTGAGGGTCAGGCTTCGGGCAAGGGTTAGGGTTAGGGTTCAGGCTAGGGTTAGGGTTAGGGGACGGGGACGGTTTAGGGTCCAGGTGAGCGTACGGCAACGCTTTAGGGGGAGCGTGCGTGTGAGGGCGCGGGTTAGTGTTAGCGTACGGGTTAGGATTAGGGGACGGGTGAGGGTCAGGCTTCGGGGAAGGGTTAGGGTTAGGGTTCGGGCTAGGGTTAGGTTTAGGGGACGGGGACGGTTTAGGGTCCAGTTGAGGGTACGGCAACGCTTTAGGGGGAGCGTGCGTGTGAGGGCGCGGGTTAGTGTTAGCGTACGGCTTAGGATTAGGGGACGGGTGAGGGTCAGGCTTCGGGGAAGTGTTAGGGTTAGGGTTCGGGCTAGGGTTAGGGTTAGGGGACGGGGAAGGTTTCGGGTCCAGGTGAGGGTATGGCAACGCTTTAGGGGGAGCGTGCGTGTGAGGGCGCGGGTTAGTGTTAGCGTACGGGTTAGGATTAGGGGACGGGTGAGGGTCAGGCTTCGGGGAAGGGTTAGGGTTAGGGTTCGGGCTAGGGTTAGGTTTAGGGGACGGGGACGGTTTAGGGTCCAGGTGAGGGTACGGCAACGCTTTAGGGGGAGCGTGCGTGTGAGGGCGCGCGTTAGTGTTAGCGTACGGGTTAGGATTAGGGGACGGGTGAGGGTCAGGCTTCGGGGAAGGGTTAGGGTTAGGGTTCAGGCTAGGGTTAGGCTTAGGGGACGGGGACGGTTTAGGGTCCAGGTGAGGGTACGGCAACGCTTTAGGGGGAGCGTGCGTGTGAGGGCGCGGGTTAGTGTTAGCGTACGTGTTAGGATTAGGGGACGGGTGATGGTCAGGCTTCGGGGAAGGGTTAGGGTTAGGGTTCGGGCTAGGGTTAGAGTTAGGGCATGGGGACGGTTTCGGGTCCAGGTGAGGGTACGGTAACGCTTTAGGGGGAGCGTGCGTGTGAGGGCGCGGGTTAGTGTTAGCGTACGGGTTAGGATTAGGGGAAGGGTTAGGGTTAGGGTTCGGGCTAGGGTTAGGGTTAGGGGACGGGGACGGTTTAGGGTCCAGGTGAGGGTACGGCAACGCTTTAGTGGGAGCGTGCGTGTGAGGGCGCGGGTTAGTGTTAGCGTACGGGTTAGGATTAGGGGACGGGTGAGGGTCAGGCTTCGGGGAAGGGTTAGGTTTAGGGTTCGGGCTAGGGTTAGGGTTCGGGGACGGGGACGGTTTAGGGTCCAGGTGAGGGTACGGCAACGCTTTAGGGGGAGCGTGCGTGTGAGGGTGCGGGTTAGTGTTAGCGTACGGGTTAGGATTAGGGGACGGGTGAGGGTCAGGCTTCGGGGAAGGGTTAGGGTTAGGGTTCGGGCTAGGGTTAGGCTTAGGGGACGGGGACAGTTTCGGGTCCAGGTGAGCGTATGGCAACGCTTTAGGGGGAGCGTGCGTGTGAGGGCGCGGGTTAGTGTTAGCGTACGGGTTAGGATTAGGGGACAGGTGAGGGTCAGGCTTCGGGGAAGGGTTAGGGTTAGGGTTCGGGCTAGGGTTAGGGTTCGGGGACGGGGACGGTTTAGGGTCCAGGTGAGGGTACGGCAACGCTTTAGGGGGAGCGTGCGTGTGAGGGTGCGGGTTAGTGTTAGCGTACGGGTTAGGATTAGGTGACGGGTGAGGGTCAGGCTTCGGGGAAAGGTTAGGGTTAGGGTTCGGGCTAGGGTTAGGGTTAGGGAACGGGGACGGTTTCGGGTCCAGGTGAGGGTACGGTAACGCTTTAGCGGGAGCGTGCGTGTGAGGGCTCGGGTTAGTGTTAGCGTACGGGTTAAGATTAGGGGATGGGTGAGGGTCAGGCTTCGGGCAAGGGTTAGGGTTAGGGTTCGGTCTAGGGTTAGGTTTAGGGGACGGAGACTGTTTAGGGTTCAGGTGAGGGTACAGCAACGCTTTAGGCGGAGCGTGCGTGTGAGGGCGTGGGTTAGTGTTAGCGTACGGGTTAGGATTAGGGGACGGGTGAGGGTCAGGCTTCGGGCAAGGGTTAGGGTTAGGGTTCAGGCTAGGGTTAGGGTTAGGGGACGGGGACGGTTTAGGGTCCAGGTGAGGGTACGGCAACGCTTTAGGGGGAGCGTGCGTGTGAGGGCGCGGGTTAGTGTTAGCGTACGGGTTAGGATTAGGGGACGGGTGAGGGTCAGGCTTCGGGGAAGGGTAAGGGTTAGGGTTCGGGCTAGGGTTAGGTTTAGGGGACGGGGACGGTTTAGGGTCCAGGTGAGGGTACGGCAACGCTTTAGGGGGAGAGTGCGTGTGAGGGCGCGGGTTAGTGTTAGCGTACGGGTTAGGATTAGGGGACGGGTGAGGGTCAGGCTACGGGGAAGGGTTAGGGTTAGGGTTCGGTCTAGGGTTAGGGTTAGGGGACGGGGACGGTTTAGGGTCCAGGTGAGGGTACGGCAACGCTTTAGGGGGAGCGTGCGTGTGAGGGCGTGGGTTAGTGTTAGCGTACGGGTTAGGATTAGGGGACGGGTGAGGTTCAGGCTTCGGGGAAGGGTTAAGGTTAGGGTTCGGGCTAGGGTTAGGGTTAGGGGACGGGGACAGTTTAGGGTCCAGATGAGGGTTCGGCAACGCTTTAAGGAGAGCGTGCGTGTGAGGGCGCGGGTTAGTGTTAGCGTACAGGTTAGGATTAGGGGACGGGTGAGGGTCAGGCTTCGGGGAAGGGTTAGGGTTAGGGTTCGGGCTAGGGTTAGGTTTAGGGGACGGGGACGGTTTCGGGTCCAGGTGAGGATATGGCAAAGCTTAAGGGGGAGCATGCGTGTGAGGGCGCGGGTGAGTGATAGCGTACGGGTTAGGATTAGGGGACGGGTGAGGGTCAGGCTTCGGGGAAGGGTTAGGGTTAGGGTTCGGGCTAGGTTTAGGGTTAGGGGACGGGGATGGTTTAGGGTCCAGGTGAGGGTACGGCAACGCTTTAGGGGGAGCGTGCGTGTGAGGGCGCGGGTTAGTGTTAGCGTACGGGTTAGGATTAGGGGACGGGTGAGGGTCAGGCTTCGGGGAAGGGTTAGGGTTATGGTTCGGGCTAGGGTTAGGGTTAGGGGACGGGGACGGTTTAGGGTCCAAGTGAGGGTACGGCTACACTTTAGGGGGAGCGTGCGTGTGAGGGCGCGGGTCAGTGTTAGCGTACGGGTTAGGATTAGGGGACGGGTGAGGGTCAGGCTTCGGGGAAGGGTTAGGGTTATGGTTCGGGCTAGGGTTAGGGGACGCGGACAGGGACGATTTAGGGTCCAGGTGAGGGTACGGCAACGCTTTAGGGGGAGCGTGCGTGTCAGGGCGTGGGTTAGTGTCAGCGTACGGGTTAGGATTAGGGAACGGGTGAGGGTCAGGCTTCGGGGAAGAGTTAGGGTTAGGGTTCGGGCTAGGGTTATGGTTAGGGGTCGGGGATGGTTTAGGGTCCAGGTGAGGGTACGGCAACGCTTTAGGGGGAGCATGCGTGTGAGGGCGCGGGTTAGTGTTACCGTACGGGTTAGGATTAGGGGACGGGTGAGAGTCAGGCTTCGGGGAAGGGTTAGGGTTAGGGTTAGGGCTAGGGTTAGGGTTAGGGGACGGGGACGGTTTAGGGTCCAGGTGAGGGTACGGCAACGCTTTAGAGGGAGCGTGCGTGTGAGGGCGCTGGTTATTGTTAGCGTACGGGTTAGGATTAAGGGACGGGTGAGGGTCAGGCTTCGGGGAAGGGTTAGGGTTAGGGTTCGGGCTAGGGTTAGGGTTAGGGGACGGGGACGGTTTAGGGTCCAGGTGAGGATACGGCAACGCTTAAGGGGGAGCGTGCGTGTGAGGGCTCGGGTTAGTGTTAGCGTACGGGTTAAGATTAGGGGATGGGTGAGGGTCAGGCTTCGGGCAAGGGTTAGGGTTAGGGTTCGGTCTAGGGTTAGGTTTAGGGGACGGAGACTGTTTAGGGTTCAGGTGAGGGTACAGCAACGCTTTAGGGGGAGCGTGCGTGTGAGGGCGTAGGTTAGTGTTAGCGTACGGGTTAGGATTAGGGGACGGGTGAGGGTCAGGCTTCGGGCAAGGGTTAGGGTTAGGGTTCAGGCTAGGGTTAGGGTTAGGGGACGGGGACGGTTTAGGGTCCAGGTGAGGGTACGGCAACGCTTTAGGGGGAGCGTGCGTGTGAGGGCGCGGGTTAGTGTTAGCGTACGGGTTAGGATTAGGGGACGGGTGAGGGTCAGGCTTCGGGGAAGGGTTAGGGTTAGGGTTCGGGCTAGGGTTAGGTTTAGGGGACGGGGACGGTTTAGGGTCCAGTTGAGGGTACGGCAACGCTTTAGGGGGAGAGTGCGTGTGAGGGCGCGGGTTAGTGTTAGCGTACGGGTTAGGATTAGGGGACGGGTGAGGGTCAGGCTACGGGGAAGGGTTAGGGTTAGGGTTCGGTCTAGGGTTAGGGTTAGGGGACGGGGACGGTTTAGGGTCCAGGTGAGGGTACGGCAACGCTTTAGGGGGAGCGTGCGTGTGAGGGCGTGGGTTAGTGTTAGCGTACGGGTTAGGATTAGGGGACGGGTGAGGTTCAGGCTTCGGGGAAGGGTTAAGGTTAGGGTTCGGGCTAGGGTTAGGGTTAGGGGACGGGGACGGTTTAGGGTCCAGATGAGGGTTCGGCAACGCTTTAAGGAGAGCGTGCGTGTGAGGGCGCGGGTTAGTGTTAGCGTACAGGTTAGGATTAGGGGACGGGTGAGGGTCAGGCTTCGGGGAAGGGTTAGGGTTAGGGTTCGGGCTAGGGTTAGGTTTAGGGGACGGGGACGGTTTCGGGTCCAGGTGAGGATACGGCAACGCTTAAGGGGGAGCATGCGTGTGAGGGCGCGGGTGAGTGATAGCGTACGGGTTAGGATTAGGGGACGGGTGAGGGTCAGGCTTCGGGGAAGGGTTAGGGTTAGGGTTCGGGCTAGGGTTAGGGTTAGGGGACGGGGACGGTTTAGGGTCCAAGTGAGGGTACGGCTACACTTTACGGGGAGCGTGCGTGTGAGGGCGCGGGTCAGTGTTAGCGTACGGGTTAGGATTAGGGGACGGGTGAGGGTCAGGCTTCGGGGAAGGGTTAGGGTTAGGGTTCGGGCTAGGGTTAGGGGACGGGGACAGGGACGATTTAGGGTCCAGGTGAGGGTACGGCAACGCTTTAGGGGGAGCGTGCGTGTCAGGGCGTGGGTTAGTGTCAGCGTACGGGTTAGGATTAGGGAACGGGTGAGGGTCAGGCTTCGGGGAAGAGTTAGGGTTAGGGTTCGGGCTAGGGTTATGGTTAGGGGTCGGGGATGGTTTAGGGTCCAGGTGAGGGTACGGCAACGCTTTAGGGGGAGCGTGCGTGTGAGGGCGCGGGTTAGTGTTACCGTACGGGTTAGGATTAGGGGACGGGTGAGGGTCAGGCTTCGGGGAAGGGTTAGGGTTAGGGTTCGGGCTAGGGTTAGGGTTAGGGGACGGGGACGGTTTCGGGTCCAGGTGAGGGTATGGCAACGCTTTAGGGGGAGCGTGCGTGTGAGGGCGCGGGTTAGTGTTAGCGTACGGGTTAGGAGTAGGGGACGGGTGAGGGTCAGGCTTCGGGGAAGGGTTAGGGTTAGGGTTCGGGCTAGGGTTAGGTTTAGGGGACGGGGACGGTTTAGGGTCCAGGTGAGGGTACGGCAACGCTTTAGGGGGAGCGTGCGTGTGAGGGCGCGGGTTAGTGTTAGCGTACGGGTTAGGATTAGGGGACGGGTGAGAGTCAGGCTTCGGGGAAGGGTTAGGGTTAGGGTTCAGGCTAGGGTTAGGCTTAGGGGACGGGGACGGTTTAGGGTCCAGGTGAGGGTACGGCAACGCTTTAGGGGGAGCGTGCGTGTGAGGGCGCGGGTTAGTGTTAGCGTACGGGTTAGGATTAGGGGACGGGTGAGGGTCAGGCTTCGGGGAAGGGTTAGGGTTAGGGTTCGGGCTAGGGTTAGAGTTAGGGCATGGGGACGGTTTCGGGTCCAGGTGAGGGTACGGTAACGCTTTAGGGGGAGCGTGCGTGTGAGGGCTCAGGTTAGTGTTAGCGTACGGGTTAGGATTAGGGGAAGGGTTAGGGTTAGGGTTCGGGCTAGGGTTAGGGTTAGGGGACGGGGACGGTTTAGGGTCCAGGTGAGGGTACGGCAACGCTTTAGTGGGAGCATGCGTGTGAGGGCGCGGGTTAGTGTTAGCGTACGGGTTAGGATTAGGGGACGGGTGAGGGTCAGGCTTCGGGGAAGGGTTAGGGTTAGGGTTCGGGCTAGGGTTAGGGTTCGGGGACGGGGACGGTTTAGGGTCCAGGTGAGGGTACGGCAACGCTTTAGGGGGAGCGTGCGTGCGAGGGTGCGGGTTAGTGTTAGCGTACGGGTTAGGATTAGGGGACGGGTGAGGGTCAGGCTTCGGGGAAGGGTTAGGGTTAGGGTTCGGGCTAGGGTTAGGCTTAGGGGACGGGGACGGTTTCGGGTCCAGGTGAGCGTATGGCAACGCTTTAGGGGGAGCGTGCGTGTGAGGGCGCGGGTTAGTGTTAGCGTACGGGTTAGGATTAGGGGACAGGTGAGGGTCAGGCTTCGGGGAAGGGTTAGGGTTAGGGTTCGGGCTAGGGTTAGGGTTCGGGGACGGGGACGGTTTAGGGTCCAGGTGAGGGTACGGCAACGCTTTAGGGGGAGCGTGCATGTGAGGGTGCGGGTTAGTGTTAGCGTACGGGTTAGGATTAGGTGACGGGTGAGGGTCAGGCTTCGGGGAAAGGTTAGGGTTAGGGTTCGGGCTAGGGTTAGGGTTAGGGAACGGGGACGGTTTCGGGTCCAGGTGAGGGTACGGTAACGCTTTAGGGGGAGCGTGCGTGTGAGGGCTCGGGTTAGTGTTAGCGTACGGGTTAAGATTAGGGGATGGGTGAGGGTCAGGCTTCGGGCAAGGGTTAGGGTTAGGGTTCGGTCTAGGGTTAGGTTTAGGGGACGGAGACTGTTTAAGGTTCAGGTGAGGGTACAGCAACGCTTTAGGGGGAGCGTGCGTGTGAGGGCGTGGGTTAGTGTTAGCGTACGGGTTAGGATTAGGGGACGGGTGAGGGTCAGGCTTCGGGCAAGGGTTAGTGTTAGGGTTCAGGCTAGGGTTAGGGTTAGGGGACGGGGACGGTTTAGGGTCCAGGTGAGGGTACGGCAACGCTTTAGGGGGAGCGTGCGTGTGAGGGCGCGGGTTAGTGTTAGCGTACGGGTTAGGATTAGGGGACGGGTGAGGGTCAGGCTTCGGGGAAGGGTTAGGGTTAGGGTTCGGGCTAGGGTTAGGTTTAGGGGACGGGGACGGTTTAGGGTCCAGTTGAGGGTACGGCAACGCTTTAGGGGGAGAGTGCGTGTGAGGGCGCGGGTTAGTGTTAGCGTACGGGTTAGGATTAGGGGACGGGTGAGGGTCAGGCTACGGGGAAGGGTTAGGGTTAGGGTTCGGTCTAGGGTTAGGGTTAGGGGACGGGGACGGTTTAGGGTCCAGGTGAGGGTACGGCAACGCTTTAAGGAGAGCGTGCGTGTGAGGGCGCGGGTTAGTGTTAGCGTACAGGTTAGGATTAGGGGACGGGTGAGGGTCAGGCTTCGGGGAAGGGTTAGGGTTAGGGTTCGGGCTAGGGTTAGGTTTAGGGGACGGGGACGGTTTCGGGTCCAGGTGAGGATACGGCAACGCTTAAGGGGGAGCATGCGTGTGAGGGCGCGGGTGAGTGACAGCGTACGGGTTAGGATTAGGGGACGGGTGAGGGTCAGGCTTCGGGGAAGGGTTAGGGTTAGGGTTCGGGCTAGGTTTAGGGTTAGGGGACGGGGATGGTTTAGGGTCCAGGTGAGGGTACGGCAACGCTTTAGGGGGAGCGTGCGTGTGAGGGCGCGGGTTAGTGTTAGTGTACGGGTTAGGATTAGGGGACGGGTGAGGGTCAGGCTTCGGGGAAGGGTTAGGGTTATGGTTCGGGCTAGGGTTAGGGTTAGGGGACGGGGACGGTTAAGGGTCCAGGTGAGGGTACGGCAACGCTTTAGGGGGAGCGTGCGTGTGAGGGCGCGGGTTAGTGTTAGTGTACGGGTTAGGATTAGGGGACGGGTGAGGGTCAGGCTTCGGGGAAGGGTTAGGGTTAGGGTTCGGGCTAGGGTTAGGGTTAGGGGACGGGGACGGTTTAGGGTCCAGGTGAGGATACGGCAACGCTTAAGGGGGAGCGTGCGTGTGAGGGCTCGGGTTAGTGTTAGCGTACGGGTTAGGATTAGGGGACGGGTGAGGGTCAGGCTTCGGGGAAGGGTTAGGGTTAGGGTTCGGGCTAGGTTTAGGGTTAGGGGACGGGGATGGTTTAGGGTCCAGGTGAGGGTACGGCAACGCTTTAGGGGGAGCGTGCGTGTGAGGGCGCGGGTTAGTGTTAGTGTACGGGTTAGGATTAGGGGACGGGTGAGGGTCAGGCTTCGGGGAAGGGTTAGGGTTATGGTTCGGGCTAGGGTTAGGGTTAGGGGACGGGGACGGTTTAGGGTCCAAGTGAGGGTACGGCTACACTTTAGGGGGAGCGTGCGTGTGAGGGCGCGGGTCAGTGTTAGCGTACGGGTTAGGATTAGGTGACGGGTGAGGGTCAGGCTTCGGGGAAGGGTTAGGGTTAGGGTTCGGGCTAGGGTTAGGGGACGGGGACAGGGACGATTTAGGGTCCAGGTGAGGGTACGGCAACGCTTTAGGGGGAGCGTGCGTGTCAGGGCGTGGGTTAGTGTCAGCGTACGTGTTAGGATTAGGGAACGGGTGAGGGTCAGGCTTCGGGGAAGAGTTAGGGTTAGGGTTCAGGCTAGGGTTAGGGTTAGGGGACGGGGACGGTTTAGGGTCCAGGTGAGGGTACGGCAACGCTTTAGGGGGAGCGTGCGTGTGAGGGCGCAGGTTAGTGTTAGCGTACGGGTTAGGATTAGGGGACGGGTGAGGGTCAGGCTTCGGGCAAGGGTTAGGGTTAGGGTTCAGGCTAGGGTTAGGGTTAGGGGACGCGGACGATTTAGGGTCCAGGTGAGGGTACGGCAACGCTTTAGGGGGAGCGTGCGTGTGAGGGCGCGGGTTAGTGTTAGCGTACGGGTTAGGATTAGGGGACGGGTGAGGGTCAGGCTTCGGGGAAGGGTTAGGGTTAGGGTTCGGGCTAGGGTTAGGTTTAGGGGACGGGGACGGCTTAGGGTCCAGTTGAGGGTACGGCAACGCTTTAGGGGGAGAGTGCGTGTGAGGGCGCGGGTTAGTGTTAGCGTACGGGTTAGGATTAGGGGACGGGTGAGGGTCAGGCTACGGGGAAGGGTTAGGGTTAGGGTTCGGTCTAGGGTTAGGGTTAGGGGACGGGGACGGTTTAGGGTCCAGGTGAGGGTACGGCAACGCTTTAGAGGGAGCGTGCGTGTGAGGGCGTGGGTTAGTGTTAGCGTACGGGTTAGGATTAGGGGACGGGTGAGGTTCAGGCTTCGGGGAAGGGTTAAGGTTAGGGTTCGGGCTAGGGTTAGGGTTAGGGGACGGGGACAGTTTAGGGTCCAGATGAGGGTTCGGCAACGCTTTAAGGAGAGCGTGCGTGTGAGGGCGCGGGTTAGTGTTAGCGTACAGGTTAGGATTAGGGGACGGGTGAGGGTCAGGCTTCGGGGAAGGGTTAGGGTTAGGGTTCGGGCTAGGGTTAGGTTTAGGGGACGGGGACGGTTTCGGGTCCAGGTGAGGATACGGCAACGCTTAAGGGGGAGCGTGCGTGTGAGGGCGTGGGTGAGTGATAGCGTACGGGTTAGGATTAGGGGACGGGTGAGGGTCAGGCTTCGGGGAAGAGTTAGGGTTAGGGTTCGGGCTAGGGTTAGGGTTAGGGGACGGGGACGGTTTAGGGTCCAAGTGAGGGTACGGCTACACTTTAGGGGGAGCGTGCGTGTGAGGGCGCGGGTCAGTGTTAGCGTACGGGTTAGGATTAGGGGACGGGTGAGGGTCAGGCTTCGGGGAAGGGTTAGGGTTAGGGTTCGGGCTAGGGTTAGGGGACGGGGACAGGGACGATTTAGGGTCCAGGTGAGGGTACGGCAACGCTTTAGGGGGAGCGTGCGTGTCAGGGCGTGGGTTAGTGTCAGCGTACGGGTTAGGATTAGGGAACGGGTGAGGGTCAGGCTTCGGGGAAGAGTTAGGGTTAGGGTTCGGGCTAGGGTTATGGTTAGGGGTCGGGGATGGTTTAGGGTCCAGGTGAGGGTACGGCAACGCTTTAGGGGGAGCGTGCGTGTGAGGGCGCGGGTTAGTGTTACCGTACGGGTTAGGATTAGGGGACGGGTGAGGGTCAGGCTTCGGGGAAGGGTTAGGGTTAGGGTTCGGGCTAGGGTTAGGGTTAGGGGACGGGGACGGTTTAGGGTCCAGGTGAGGGTACGGCAACGCTTTAGAGGGAGCGTGCGTGTGAGGGCGCGGGTTATTGTTAGCGTACGGGTTAGGATTAAGGGACGGGTGAGGGTCAGGCTTCGGGGAAGGGTTAGGGTTAGGGTTCGGGCTAGGGTTAGGGTTAGGGGACGGGGACGGTTTAGGGTCCAGGTGAGGATACGGCAACGCTTAAGGGGGAGCGTGCGTGTGAGGGCGCGGGTGAGTGATAGCGTACGGGTTAGGATTAGGGGACGGGTGAGGGTCAGGCTTCGGGGAAGGGTTAGGGTTAGGGTTCGGGCTAGGGTTAGGGTTAGGGGACGGGGACGGTTTAGGGTCCAGGTGAGGGTACGGCAACGCTTTAGGGGGAGCGTGCATGTGAGGGCGCGGGTTAGTGTTAGCGTACGGGTTAGGATTAGGGGACGGGTGAGGGTCAGGCATCGGGGAAGGGTTAGGGTTAGGGTTCGGGCTAGGGTTAGGGTTAGGGGACGGGGACGGTTTAGGGTCCAGGTGAGGGTACGGCAACGATTTAGGGGGAGCGTGCGTGTGAGGGCGCGGCTTAGTGTTAGCGTTCGGGTTAGGATTAGGGGACGGGTGAGGGTCAGGATACGGGGAAGGGTTAGGTTTAGGGTTCGGGCTAAGGTTAGGGTTAGGGGACGGGGACGGTTTAGGGTCCAGGTGAGGGTACGGCAACGCTTTAGGGGGAGGGTGCGTGTGAGGGCGCGGGTTAGTGTTAGCGTACGGGTTAGGAGTAGGGGACGGGTGAGGGTCAGGCTTCGGGGAAGGGTTAGGGTTAGGGTTCGGGCTAGGGTTAGGTTTAGGGGACGGGGACGGTTTAGGGTCCAGGTGAGGGTACGGCAACGCTTTAGGGGGAGCCTGCGTGTGGGCGCGGGTTAGTGTTAGCGTACGGGTTAGGATTAGGGGACGGGTGAGGGTCAGGCTTCGGGGAAGGGTTAGGGTTATGGTTCGGGCTAGGGTTAGGGTTAGGGGACGGGGACGGTTTCGGGTCCAGGTGAGGGTACGGTAACGCTTTAGGGGGAGCGTGCGTGTGAGGGCTCGGGTTAGTGTTAGCGTACGGGTTAAGATTAGGGGATGGGTGAGGGTCAGGCTTCGGGGAAGTGTTAGGGTTAGGGTTCGGTCTAGGGTTAGGTTTAGGGGACGGAGACTGTTTAGGGTCTAGGTGAGGGTACAGCAACGCTTTAGGGGGAGCGTGCGTGTGAGGGCGTGGGTTAGTGTTAGCGTACGGGTTAGGATTAGGGGACGGGTGAGGTTCAGGCTTCGGGGAAGGGTTAAGGTTAGGGTTCGGGCTAGGGTTAGGGTTAGGGGACGGGGACGGTTTAGGGTCCAGATGAGGGTACGGCAACGCTTTAAGGAGAGCGTGCGTGTGAGGGCGCGGGTTAGTGTTAGCGTACGGGTTAGGATTAGGGGACGGGTGAGGGTCAGGCTTCGGGGAAGGGTTAGGGTTAGGGTTCGGGCTAGGGTTAGGGTTAGGGGACGGGGACGGTTTAGGGTCCAGTTGAGGGTATGGCAACGCTTTAGGGGGAGCGTGCGTGTGAGGGCGCGGGTTAGTGTTAGCGTACGGGTTAGGATTAGGGGACGGTTGAGGGTCAGGCTTCGGGGAAGTGTTAGGGTTAGGGTTCGGGCTAGGGTTAGGTTTAGGGGACGGGGACGGTTTCGGGTCCAGGTGAGGATACGGCAACGCTTAAGGGGGAGCATGCGTGTGAGGGCGCGGGTGAGTGACAGCGTACGGGTTAGGATTAGGGGACGGGTGAGGGTCAGGCTTCGGGGAAGGGTTAGGGTTAAGGTTCGGGCTAGGTTTAGGGTTAGGGGACGGGGATGGTTTAGGGTCCAGGTGAGGGTACGGCAACGCTTTAGGGGGAGCGTGCGTGTGAGGGCGCGGGTTAGTGTTAGTGTACGGGTTAGGATTAGCGGACGGGTGAGGGTCAGGCTTCGGGGAAGGGTTAGGGTTATGGTTCGGGCTAGGGTTAGGGTTAGGGGACGGGGACGGTTTAGGGTCCAAGTGAGGGTACGGCTACACTTTAGGGGGAGCGTGCGTGTGAGGGCGCGGGTCAGTGTTAGCGTACGGGTTAGGATTAGGGGACGGGTGAGGGTCAGGCTTCGGGGAAGGGTTAGGGTTAGGGTTCGGGCTAGGGTTAGGGGACGGGGACAGGGACGATTTAGGGTCCAGGTGAGGGTACGGCAACGCTTTAGGGGGAGCGTGCGTGTCAGGGCGTGGGTTAGTGTCAGCGTACGTGTTAGGATTAGGGAACGTGTGAGGGTCAGGCTTCGGGGAAGAGTTAGGGTTAGGGTTCGGGCTAGGGTTATGGTTAGGGGTCGGGGATGGTTTAGGGTCCAGGTGAGGGTACGGCAACGCTTTAGGGGGAGCGTGCGTGTGAGGGCGCGGGTTAGTGTTACCGTACGGGTTAGGATTAGGGGACGGGTGAGGGTCAGGCTTCGGGGAAGGGTTAGGGTAAGGGTTCGGGCTAGGGTTAGGGTTAGGGGACGGGGACGGTTTAGGGTCCAGGTGAGGGTACGGCAACGCTTTAGAGGGAGCGTGCGTGTGAGGGCGCAGGTTATTGTTAGCGTACGGGTTAGGATTAAGGGACGGGTGAGGGTCAGGCTTCGGGGAAGGGTTAGGGTTAGGGTTCGGGCTAGGGTTAGGGTTAGGGGACGGGGACGGTTTAGGGTCCAGGTGAGGATACGGCAACGCTTAATGGGGAGCGTGCGTGTGAGGGCTCGGGTTAGTGTTAGCGTACGGGTTAAGATTAGGGGATGGGTGAGGGTCAGGCTTCGGGCAAGGGTTAGGGTTAGGGTTCGGTCTAGGGTTAGGTTTAGGGGACGGAGACTGTTTAGGGTTCAGGTGAGGGTACAGCAACGCTTTAGGGGGAGCGTGCGTGTGAGGGCGTGGGTTCGTGTTAGCGTACGGGTTAGGATTAGGGGACGGGTGAGGGTCAGGCTTCGGGCAAGGGTTAGGGTTAGGGTTCAGGCTAGGGTTAGGGTTAGGGGACGGGGACGGTTTAGGGTCCAGGTGAGGGTACGGCAACGCTTTAGGGGGAGCGTGTGTGTGAGGGCGCAGGTTAGTGTTAGCGTACGGGTTAGGATTAGGGGACGGGTGAGGGTCAGGCTTCGGGCAAGGGTTAGGGTTAGGGTTCAGGCTAGGGTTAGGGTTAGGGGACGGGGACGGTTTAGGGTCCAGGTGAGGGTACGGCAACGCTTTAGGGGGAGCGTGCGTGTGAGGGCGCGGGTTAGTGTTAGCGTACGGGTTAGGATTAGGGGACGGGTGAGGGTCAGGCTTCGGGGAAGGGTTAGGGTTAGGGTTCGGGCTAGGGTTAGGTTTAGGGGACGGGGACGGTTTAGGGTCCAGTTGAGGGTACGGCAACGCTTTAGGGGGAGAGTGCGTGTGAGGGCGCGGGTTAGTGTTAGCGTACGGGTTAGGATTAGGGGATGGGTGAGGGTCAGGCTACGGGGAAGGGTTAGGGTTAGGGTTCGGTCTAGGGTTAGGGTTAGGGGACGGGGACGGTTTAGGGTCCAGGTGAGGGTACGGCAACGCTTTAGGGGGAGCGTGCGTGTGAGGGCGTGGGTTAGTGTTAGCGTACGGGTTAGGATTAGGGGACGGGTGAGGTTCAGGCTTCGGGGAAGGGTTAAGGTTAGGGTTCGGGCTAGGGTTAGGGTTAGGGGACGGGGACGGTTTAGGGTCCAGATGAGGGTTCGGCAACGCTTTAAGGAGAGCGTGCGTGTGAGGGCGCGGGTTAGTGTTAGCGTACGGGTTAGGATTAGGGGACGGGTGAGGGTCAGGCTTCGGGGAAGGGTTAGGGTTAGGGTTCGGGCTAGGGTTAGGTTTAGGGGACGGGGACGGTTTCGGGTCGAGGTGAGGATACGGCAACGCTTAAGGGGGAGCATGCGTGTGAGGGCGCGGGTGAGTGATAGCGTACGGGTTAGGATTAGGGGACGGGTGAGGGTCAGGCTTCGGGGAAGGGTTAGGGTTAGGGTTCGGGCTAGGGTTAGGGTTAGGGGACGGGGACGGTTTAGGGTCCAAGTGAGGGTACGGCTACACTTTAGGGGGAGCGTGCGTGTGAGGGCGCGGGTCAGTGTTAGCGTACGGGTTAGGATTAGGGGACGGGTGAGGGTCAGGCTTCGGGGAAGGGTTAGGGTTAGGGTTCGGGCTAGGGTTAGGGGACGGGGACAGGGACGATTTAGGGTCCAGGTGAGGGTACGGCAACGCTTTAGGGGGAGCGTGCGTGTCAGGGCGTGGGTTAGTGTCAGCGTACGGGTTAGGATTAGGGAACGGGTGAGGGTCAGGCTTCGGGGAAGAGTTAGGGTTAGGGTTCGGGCTAGGGTTATGGTTAGGGGTCGGGGATGGTTTAGGGTCCAGGTGAGGGTACGGCAACGCTTTAGGGTGAGCGTGCGTGTGAGGGCGCGGGTTAGTGTTACCGTACGGGTTAGGATTAGGGGACGGGTGATGGTCAGGCTTCGGGGAAGGGTTAGGGTTAGGGTTCGGGCTAGGGTTAGGGTTAGGGGACGGGGACGGTTTAGGGTCCAGGTGAGGGTACGGCAACGCTTTAGAGGGAGCGTGCGTGTGAGGGCGCGGGTTATTGTTAGCGTACGGGTTAGGATTAAGGGACGGGTGAGGGTCAGGCTTCGGGGAAGGGTTAGGGTTAGGGTTCGGGCTAGGGTTAGGGTTAGGGGACGGGGACGGTTTAGGGTCCAGGTGAGGGTACGGCAACGCTTTAGGGGGAGCGTGCATGTGAGGGCGCGGGTTAGTGTTAGCCTACGGGTTAGGATTAGGGGACGGGTGAGGGTCTGGCATCGGGGAAGGGTTAGGGTTAGGGTTCGGGCTAGGGTTAGGGTTAGGGGACGGGGACGGTTTAGGGTCCAGGTGAGGGTACGGCAACGATTTAGGGGGAGCGTGCGTGTGAGGGCGCGGCTTAGTGTTAGCGTACGGGTTAGGATTAGGGGACGGGTGAGGGTCAGGGTTCGGGGAAGGGTTAGGGTTATGGTTCGGGCTAGGGTTAGGGTTAGGGGACGGGGACGGTTTCGGGTCCAGGTGAGGGTACGGTAACGCTTTAGGGGGAGCGTGCGTGTGAGGGCTCGGGTTAGTGTTAGCGTACGGGTTAAGATTAGGGGATGGGTGAGGGTCAGGCTTCGGGGAAGTGTTAGGGTTAGGGTTCGGTCTAGGGTTAGGTTTAGGGGACGGAGACTGTTTAGGGTCTAGGTGAGGGTACAGCAACGCTTTAGGGGGAGCGTGCGTGTGAGGGCGTGGGTTAGTGTTAGCGTACGGGTTAGGATTAGGGGACGGGTGAGGGTCAGGCTTCGGGGAAGGGTTAGGGTTAGGGTTCGGGCTAGGGTTAGGTTTAGGGGACGGGGACGGTTTAGGGTCCAGGTGAGGGTACGGCAACGCTTTAGGGGGAGCGTGCGTGTGAGGGCGCGGGTTAGTGTTAGCGTACGGGTTAGGATTAGGGGAAGGGTTAGGGTTAGGGTTCGGGCTAGGGTTAGGGTTAGGGGACGGGGACGGTTTAGGGTCCAGGTGAGGGTACGGCAACGCTTTAGTGGGAGCGTGCGTGTGAGGGCGCGGGTTAGTGTTAGCGTACGGGTTAGGATTAGGGGACGGGTGAGGGTCAGGCTTCGGGGAAGGGTTAGGGTTAGGGTTCGGGCTAGGGTTAGGGTTCGGGGACGGGGACGGTTTAGGGTCCAGGTGAGGGTACGGCAACGCTTTAGGGGGAGCGTGCGTGTGAGGGTGCGGGTTAGTGTTAGCGTACGGGTTAGGATTAGGGGACGGGTGAGGGTCAGGCTTCGGGGAAGGGTTAGGGTTAGGGTTCGGGCTAGGGTTAGGCTTAGGGGACGGGGACGGTTTCGGGTCCAGGTGAGCGTATGGCAACGCTTTAGGGGGAGCGTGCGTGTGAGGGCGCGGGTTAGTGTTAGCGTACGGGTTAGGATTAGGGGACAGGTGAGGGTCAGGCTTCGGGGAAGGGTTACGGTTAGGGTTCGGGCTAGGGTTAGGGTTCGGGGACGGGGACGGTTTCGGGTCCAGGTGAGGGTACGGTAACGCTTTAGGGGGAGCGTGCGTGTGAGGGCTCGGGTTAGTGTTAGCGTACGGGTTAAGATTAGGGGATGGGTGAGGGTCAGGCTTCGGGCAAGGGTTAGGGTTAGGGTTCGGTCTAGGGTTAGGTTTAGGGGACGGAGACTGTTTAGGGTTCAGGTGAGGGTACAGCAATGCTTTAGGGGGAGCGTGCGTGTGAGGGCATGGGTTAGTGTTAGCGTACGGGTTAGGATTAGGGGACGGGTGAGGGTCAGGCTTCGGGCAAGGGTTAGGGTTAGGGTTCAGGCTAGGGTTAGGGTTAGGGGACGGGGACGGTTTAGGGTCCAGGTGAGGGTACGGCAACGCTTTAGGGGGAGCGTGCGTGTGAGGGCGCGGGTTAGTGTTAGCGTACGGGTTAGGATTAGGGGACGGGTGAGGGTCAGGCTTCGGGGAAGGGTTAGGGTTAGGGTTCGGGCTAGGGTTAGGTTTAGGGGACGGGGACGGTTTAGGGTCCAGTTGAGGGTACGGCAACGCTTTAGGGGGAGAGTGCGTGTGAGGGCGCGGGTTAGTGTTAGCGTATGGGTTAGGATTAGGGGACGGGTGAGGGTCAGGCTACGGGGAAGGGTTAGGGTTAGGGTTCGGTCTAGGGTTAGGGTTAGGGGACGGGGACGGTTTAGGGTCCAGGTGAGGGTACGGCAACGCTTTAGGGGGAGCGTGCGTGTGAGGGCGTGGGTTAGTGTTAGCGTACGGGTTAGGATTAGGGGACGGGTGAGGTTCAGGCTTCGGGGAAGGGTTAAGGTTAGGGTTCGGGCTAGGGTTAGGGTTAGGGGACGGGGACGGTTTAGGGTCCAGATGAGGGTTCGGCAACGCTTAAGGGGGAGCATGCGTGTGAGGGCGCGGGTGAGTGACAGCGTACGGGTTAGGATTAGGGGACGGGTGAGGGTCAGGCTTCGGGGAAGGGTTAGGGTTAGGGTTCGGGCTAGGTTTAGGGTTAGGGGACGGGGATGGGCTAGGGTCCAGGTGAGGGTACGGCAACGCTTTAGGGGGAGCGTGCGTGTGAGGGCGCGGGTTAGTGTTAGTGTACGGGTTAGGATTAGGGGACGGGTGAGGGTCAGGCTTCGGGGAAGGGTTAGGGTTATGGTTCGGGCTAGGGTTAGGGTTAGGGGACGGGGACGGTTTAGGGTCCAAGTGAGGGTACGGCTACACTTTAGGGGGAGCGTGCGTGTGAGGGCGCGGGTCAGTGTTAGCGTACGGGTTAGGATTAGGGGACGGGTGAGGGTCAGGCTTCGGGGAAGGGTTAGGGTTAGGGTTCGGGCTAGGGTCAGGGGACGGGGACAGGGACGATTTAGGGTCCAGGTGAGGGTACGGCAACGCTTTAGGGGGAGCGTGCGTGTCAGGGCGTGGGTTAGTGTCAGCGTACGGGTTAGGATTAGGGAACGGGTGAGGGTCAGGCTTCGGGGAAGAGTTAGGGTTAGGGTTCAGGCTAGGGTTATGGTTAGGGGTCGGGGATGGTTTAGGGTCCAGGTGAGGGTACGGCAACGCTTTAGGGGGAGCGTGCGTGTGAGGGCGTGGGTTAGTGTTACCGTACGGGTTAGGATTAGGGGACGGGTGAGGGTCAGGCTTCGGGGAAGGGTTAGGGTTAGGGTTCGGGCTAGGGTTAGGGTTAGGGGACGGGGACGGTTTAGGGTCCAGGTGAGGGTACGGCAACGCTTTAGAGGGAGCGTGCGTGTGAGGGCGCGGGTTATTGTTAGCGTACGGGTTAGGATTAAGGGACGGGTGAGGGTCAGGCTTCGGGGAAGGGTTAGGGTTAGGGTTCGGGCTAGGGTTAGGGTTAGGGGACGGGGACGGTTTAGGGTCCAGGTGAGGATACGGCAACGCTTAAGGGGGAGCGTGCGTGTGACGGCTCGGGTTAGTGTTAGCGTACGGGTTAAGATTAGGGGATGGGTGAGGGTCAGGCTTCGGGCAAGGGTTAGGGTTAGGGTTCGGTCTAGGGTTAGGTTTAGGGGACGGAGACTGTTTAGGGTTCAGGTGAGGGTACAGCAACGCTTTAGGGGGAGCGTGCGTGTGAGGGCGTGGGTTCGTGTTAGCGTACGGGTTAGGATTAGGGGACGGGTGAGGGTCAGGCTTCGGGCAAGGGTTAGGGTTAGGGTTCAGGCTAGGGTTAGGGTTAGGGGACGGGGTCGGTTTATGGTCCAGGTGAGGGTACGGCAACGCTTTAGGGGGAGCGTGCGTGTGAGGGCGCGGGTTAGTGTTAGTGTACGGGTTAGGATTAGGGGACGGGTGAGGGTCAGGCTTCGGGGAATGGTTAGGGTTAGGGTTCGGGCTAGGGTTAGGTTTAGGGGACGGGGACGGTTTAGGGTCCAGTTGAGGGTACGGCAACGCTTTAGGGGGAGAGTGCGTGTGAGTGCGCGGGTTAGTGTTAGCGTACGGGTTAGGATTAGGGGACGGGTGAGGGTCAGGCTACGGGGAAGGGTTAGGGTTAGGGTTCGGTCTAGGGTTAGGGTTAGGGGACGGGGACGGTTTAGGGTCCAGGTGAGGGTACGGCAACGCTTTAGGGGGAGCGTGCGTGTGAGGGCGTGGGTTAGTGTTAGCGTACGGGTTAGGATTAGGGGACGGGTGAGGTTCAGGCTTCGGGGAAGGGTTAAGGTTAGGGTTCGGGCTAGGGTTAGGGTTAGGGGACGGGGACGGTTTAGGGTCCACATGAGGGTTCGGCAACGCTTTAAGGAGAGCGTGCGTGTGAGGGCGCGGGTTAGTGTTAGCGTACATGTTAGGATTAGGGGACGGGTGAGGGTCAGGCTTCGGGGAAGGGTTAGGGTTAGGGTTCGGGCTAGGGTTAGGTTTTGGGGACGGGGACGGTTTTGGGTCCAGGTGAGGATACGGCAACGCTTAAGGGGGAGCATGCGTGTGAGGGCGCGGGTGAGTGATAGCGTACGGGTTAGGATTAGGGGACGGGTGAGGGTCAGGCTTCGGGGAAGGGTTAGGGTTAGGGTTCGGGCTAGGTTTAGGGTTAGGGGACGGGGATGGTTTAGGGTCCAGGTGAGGGTACGGCAACGCTTTAGGGGGAGCGTGCGTGTGAGGGCGCGGGTTAGTGTTAGTGTACGGGTTAGGATTAGGGGACGGGTGAGGGTCAGGCTTCGGGGAAGGGTTAGGGTTATGGTTCGGGCTAGGGTTAGGGTTAGGGGACGGGGACGGTTTAGGGTCCAAGTGAGGGTACGGCTACACTTTAGGGGGAGCGTGCGTGTGAGGGCGCGGGTCAGTGTTAGCGTACGGGTTAGGATTAGGGGACGGGTGAGGGTCAGGCTTCGGGGAAGGGTTAGGGTTAGGGTTCGGGCTAGGGTTAGGGGACGGGGACAGGGACGATTTAGGGTCCAGGTGAGGGTACGGCAATGCTTTAGGGGGAGCGTGCGTGTCAGGGCGTGGGTTAGTGTCAGCGTACGGGTTAGGATTAGGGAATGGGTGAGGGTCAGGCTTCGGGGAAGAGTTAGGGTTAGGGTACGGGCTAGGGTTATGGTTAGGGGTCGGGGATGGTTTAGGGTCCAGGTGAGGGTACGGCAACGCTTTAGGGGGAGCGTGCGTGTGAGGGCGCGGGTTAGTGTTACCGTACGGGTTAGGATTAGGGGACGGGTGAGGGTCAGGCTTTGGGGAAGGGTTAGGGTTAGGGTTCGGGCTAGGGTTAGGGTTAGGGGACGGGGACGGTTTAGGGTCCAGGTGAGGGTACGGCAACGCTTTAGGGGGAGCGTGCGTGTGAGGGCGCGGGTTAGTGTTAGCGTACGGGTTAGGATTAGGGGACGGGTGAGGGTCAGGCTTCGGGGAAGGGTTAGGGTTAGGGTTCGGGCTAGGGTTAGGTTTAGGGGACGGGGACGGTTTAGGGTCCAGTTGAGGGTACGGCAACGCTTTAGGGGGAGAGTGCGTGTGAGGGCGCGGGTTAGTGTTAGCGTACGGGTTAGGATTAGGGGACGGGTGAGGGTCAGGCTACGGGGAAGGGTAAGGGTTAGGGTTCGGTCTAGGGTTAGGGTTAGGGGACGGGGACGGTTTAGGGTCCAGGTGAGGGTACGGCAACGCTTTAGGGGGAGCGTGCGTGTGAGGGCGTGGGTTAGTGTTAGCGTACGGGTTAGGATTAGGGGACGGGTGAGGTTCAGGCTTCGGGGAAGGGTTAAGGTTAGGGTTCGGGCTAGGGTTAGGGTTAGGGGACGGGGACGGTTTAGGGTCCAGATGAGGGTTCGGCAACGCTTTAAGGAGAGCGTGCGTGTGAGGGCGCGGGTTAGTGTTAGCGTACGGGTTAGGATTAGGGGACGGGTGAGGGTCAGGCTTCGGGCAAGGGTTAGGGTTAGGGTTCAGGCTAGTGTTAGGGTTAGGGGACGGGGACGGTTTAGGGTCCAGGTGAGGGTACGGCAACGCTTTAGGGGGAGCGTGCGTGTGAGGGCGCGGGTTAGTGTTAGCGTACGGGTTAGGATTAGGGGACGGGTGAGGGTCAGGCTTCGGGGAAGGGTTAAGGTTAGGGTTCGGGCTAGGGTTAGGGTTAGGGGACGGGGACGGTTTAGGGTCCAGATGAGGGTTCGGCAACGCTTTAAGGAGAGCGTGCGTGTGAGGGCGCGGGTTAGTGTTAGCGTACGGGTTAGGATTAGGGGACGGGTGAGGGTCAGGCTTCGGGCAAGGGTTAGGGTTAGGGTTCAGGCTAGGGTTAGGGTTAGGGGACGGGGACGGTTTAGGGTCCAGGTGAGGGTACGGCAACGCTTTAGGGGGAGCGTGCGTGTGAGGGCGCGGGTTAGTGTTAGCGTACGGGTTAGGATTAGGGGACGGGTGAGGGTCAGGCTTCGGGGAAGGGTTAGGGTTAGGGTTCGGGCTAGGGTTAGGTTTAGGGGACGGGGACGGTTTAGGGTCCAGTTGAGGGTACGGCAACGCTTTAGGGGGAGAGTGCGTGTGAGGGCGCGGGTTAGTGTTAGCGTACGGGTTAGGATTAGGGGACGGGTGAGGGTCAGGCTACGGGGAAGGGTTAGGGTTAGGGTTCGGTCTAGGGTTAGGGTTAGGGGACGGGGACGGTTTAGGGTCCAGGTGAGGGTACGGCAACGCTTTAGGGGGAGCGTGCGTGTGAGGGCGTGGGTTAGTGTTAGCGTACGGGTTAGGATTAGGGGACGGGTGAGGTTCAGGCTTCGGGGAAGGGTTAGGGTTAGGGTTCGGGCTAGGGTTAGGGTTAGGGGACGGGGACGGTTTAGGGTCCAGATGAGGGTTCGGCAACGCTTTAAGGAGAGCGTGCGTGTGAGGGCGCGGGTTAGTGTTAGCGTACAGGTTAGGATTAGGGGACGGGTGAGGGTTAGGCTTCGGGGAAGGGTTAGGGTTAGGGTTCGGGCTAGGGTTAGGTTTAGGGGATGGGGACGGTTTCGGGTCCAGGTGAGGATACGGCAACGCTTAAGGGGGAGCATGCGTGTGAGGGCGCGGGTGAGTGATAGCGTACGGGTTAGGATTAGGGGACGGGTGAGGGTCAGGCTTCGGGGAAGGGTTAGTGTTAGAGTTCGGGCTAGGTTTAGGGTTAGGGGACGGGGATGGTTTAGGGTCCAGGTTAGGGTACGGCAACGCTTTAGGGGGAGCGTGCGTGTGAGGGCGCGGGTTAGTGTTAGTGTACAGGTTAGGATTAGGGGACGGGTGAGGGTCAGGCTTCGGGGAAGGGTTAGGGTTATGGTTCGGGCTAGGGTTAGGGTTAGGGGATGGGGACGGTTTAGGGTCCAAGTGAGGGTACGGCTACACTTTAGGGGGAGCGTGCGTGTGAGGGCGCGGGTCAGTGTTAGCGTACGGGTTAGGATTAGGGGACGGGTGAGGGTCAGGCTTCGGGTAAGGGTTAGGGTTAGGGTTCGGGCTAGGGTTAGGGGACGGGGACAGGGACGATTTAGGGTCCAGGTGAGGGTACGGCAACGCTTTAGGGGGAGCGTGCGTGTCAGGTCGTGGGTTAGTGTCAGCGTACGGGTTAGGATTAGGGAACGGGTGAGGGTCAGGCTTCGGGGAAGAGTTAGGGTTAGGGTTCGGGCTAGGGTTATGGTTAGGGGTCGGGGATGGTTTAGGGTCCAGGTGAGGGTACGGCAACGCTTTAGGGGGAGCGTGCGTGTGAGGGCGCGGGTTAGTGTTACCGTACGGGTTAGGATTAGGGGACGGGTGAGGGTCAGGCTTCGGGGAAGGGTTAGGGTTAGGGTTCGGGCTAGGGTTAGGTTTAGGGGACGGGGACGGTTTAGGGTCCAGGTGAGGGTACGGCAACGCTTTAGAGGGAGCGTGCGTGTGAGGGCGCGGGTTATTGTTAGCGTACGGGTTAGGATTAAGGGACGGGTGAGGGTCAGGCTTCGGGGAAGGGATAGGGTTAGGGTTCGGGCTAGGGTTAGGGTTAGGGGACGGGGACGGTTTAGGGTCCAGGTGAGGATACGGCAACGCTTAAGGGGGAGTGTGCGTGTGAGGGCGCGGGTGAGTGATAGCGTACGGGTTAGGATTAGGGGACGGGTGAGGGTCAGGCTTCGGGGAAGGGTTAGGGTTAGGGTTCGGGCTAGGGTTAGGGTTAGGGGACGGGGACGGTTTAGGGTCCAGGTGAGGGTACGGCAACGCTTAAGGGGGAGCGTGCGTGTGAGGGCGTGGGTGAGTGATAGCGTACGGGTTAGGATTAGGGGACGGGTGAGGCTCAGGCTTCGGGGAAGGGTTAGGGTTAGGGTTCGGGCTAGGGTTAGGGGACGGGGACGGGGACGGTTTAGGGTCCAGGTGAGCGTACGGCAACGCTTTAGGGGGAGCGTGCGTGTGAGGGCGCGGGTTAGTGTTAGCGTACGGGTTAGGATTAGGGGACGGGTGAGGTTCAGGCTTCGGGGAAGGGTTAAGGATAGGGTTCGGGCTAGGGTTAGGGTTAGGGGACGGGGACGGTTTAGGGTCCAGATGAGGGTTCGGCAACGCTTTAAGGAGAGCGTGCGTGTGAGGGCGCGGGTTAGTGTTAGCGTACAGGTTAGGATTAGGGGACGGGTGAGGGTCAGGCTTCGGGGAAGGGTTAGGGTTAGGGTTCGGGCTAGGGTTAGGTTTAGGGGACGGGGACGGTTTCGGGTCCAGGTGAGGATACGGCAACGCTTAAGGGGGAGCGTGCGTGTGAGGGCGTGGGTGAGTGATAGCGTACGGGTTAGGATTAGGGGACGGGTGAGGGTCAGGCTTCGGGGAAGGGTTAGGGTTAGGGTTCGGGCTAGGGTTAGGGTTAGGGGACGGGGACGGTTTAGGGTCCAAGTGAGGGTATGGCTACACTTTAGGGGGAGCGTGCGTGTGAGGGCGCGGGTTAGTGTTAGCGTACGGGTTAGGATTAGGGGACGGGTGAGGGTCAGGCTTCGGGGAAGGGTTAGGGTTAGGGTTCGGGCTAGGGTTAGGGGACGGGGACAGGGACGATTTAGGGTCCAGGTGAGGGTACGGCAACGCTTTAGGGGGAGCGTGCGTGTCAGGGCGTGGGTTAGTGTCAGCGTACGGGTTAGGATTAGGGAACGGGTGAGGGTCAGGCTTCGGGGAAGAGTTAGGGTTAGGGTTCGGGCTAGGGTTATGGTTAGGGGTCGGGGATGGTTTAGGGTCCAGGTGAGGGTACGGCAACGCTTTAGGGGGAGCGTGCGTGTGAGGGCGCGGGTTAGTGTTACCGTACGGGTTAGGATTAGGGGACGGGTGAGGGTCAGGCTTCGGGGAAGGGTTAGGGTTAGGGTTCGGGCTAGGGTTAGGGTTAGGGGACGGGGACGGTTTAGGGTCCAGGTGAGGGTACGGCAACGCTTTAGAGGGAGCGTGCGTGTGAGGGCGTGGGTTATTGTTAGCGTACGGGTTAGGATTAAGGGACGGGTGAGGGTCAGGCTTCGGGGAAGGGTTAGGGTTAGGGTTCGGGCTAGGGTTAGGGTTAGGGGACGGGGACGGTTTAGGGTCCAGGTGAGGATACGGCAACGCTTAAGGGGGAGCGTGCGTGTGAGGGCGCGGGTGAGTGATAGCGTACGGGTTAGGATTAGGGGACGGGTGAGGGTCAGGCTTCGGGGAAGGGTTAGGGTTAGGGTTCGGGCTAGGGTTAGGGTTAGGGGACGGGGACGGTTTAGGGTCCAGGTGAGGGTAGGGCAACGCTTTAGGGGGAGCGTGCATGTGAGGGCGCGGGTTAGTGTTAGCGTACGGGTTAGGATTAGGGGACGGGTGAGGGTCAGGCATCGGGGAAGGGTTAGGGTTAGGGTTCGGGCTAGGGTTAGGGTTAGGGGACGGGGACGGTTTAGGGTCCAGGTGAGGGTACGGCAACGATTTAGGGGGAGCGTGCGTGTGAGGGCGCGGCTTAGTGTTAGCGTTCGGGTTAGGATTAGGGGACGGGTGAGGGTCAGGATACGGGGAAGGGTTAGGTTTAGGGTTCGGGCTAAGGTTAGGGTTAGGGGACGGGGACGGTTTAGGGTCCAGGTGAGGGTACGGCAACGCTTTAGGGGGTGCGTGCGTGTGAGGGCGCGGGTTAGTGTTAGCGTACGGGTTAGGAGTAGGGGACGGGTGAGGGTCAGGCTTCGGGGAAGGGTTAGGGTTAGGGTTCGGGCTAGGGTTAGGTTTAGGGGACGGGGACGGTTTAGGGTCCAGGTGAGGGTACGGCAACGCTTTAGGGGGAGCCTGCGTGTGGGCGCGGGTTAGTGTTAGCGTACGGGTTAGGATTAGGGGACGGGTGAGGGTCAGGCTTCGGGGAAGGGTTAGGGTTATGGTTCGGGCTAGGGTTAGGGTTAGGGGACGGGGACGGTTTCGGGTCCAGGTGAGGGTACGGTAACGCTTTAGGGGGAGCGTGCGTGTGAGGGCTCGGGTTAGTGTTAGCGTACGGGTTAAGATTAGGGGATGGGTGAGGGTCAGGCTTCGGGGAAGTGTTAGGGTTAGGGTTCGGTCTAGGGTTAGGTTTAGGGGACGGAGACTGTTTAGGGTCTAGGTGAGGGTACAGCAACGCTTTAGGGGGAGCGTGCGTGTGAGGGCGTGGGTTAGTGTTAGCGTACGGGTTAGGATTAGGGGACGGGTGAGGTTCAGGCTTCGGGGAAGGGTTAAGGTTAGGGTTCGGGCTAGGGTTAGGGTTAGGGGACGGGGACGGTTTAGGGTCCAGATGAGGGTACGGCAACGCTTTAAGGAGAGCGTGCGTGTGAGGGCGCGGGTTAGTGTTAGCGTACGGGTTAGGATTAGGGGACGGGTGAGGGTCAGGCTTCGGGGAAGGGTTAGGGTTAGGGTTCGGGCTAGGGTTAGGGTTAGGGGACGGGGACGGTTTAGGGTCCAGTTGAGGGTATGGCAACGCTTTAGGGGGAGCGTGCGTGTGAGGGCGCGGGTTAGTGTTAGCGTACGGGTTAGGATTAGGGGACGGGTGAGGGTCAGGCTTCGGGGAAGTGTTAGGGTTAGGGTTCGGGCTAGGGTTAGGTTTAGGGGACGGGGACGGTTTCGGGTCCAGGTGAGGATACGGCAACGCTTAAGGGGGAGCATGCGTGTGAGGGCGCGGGTGAGTGACAGCGTACGGGTTAGGATTAGGGGACGGGTGAGGGTCAGGCTTCGGGGAAGGGTTAGGGTTAAGGTTCGGGCTAGGTTTAGGGTTAGGGGACGGGGATGGTTTAGGGTCCAGGTGAGGGTACGGCAACGCTTTAGGGGGAGCGTGCGTGTGAGGGCGCGGGTTAGTGTTAGTGTACGGGTTAGGATTAGCGGACGGGTGAGGGTCAGGCTTCGGGGAAGGGTTAGGGTTATGGTTCGGGCTAGGGTTAGGGTTAGGGGACGGGGACGGTTTAGGGTCCAAGTGAGGGTACGGCTACACTTTAGGGGGAGCGTGCGTGTGAGGGCACGGGTCAGTGTTAGCGTACGGGTTAGGATTAGGGGACGGGTGAGGGTCAGGCTTCGGGGAAGGGTTAGGGTTAGGGTTCGGGCTAGGGTTAGGGGACGGGGACAGGGACGATTTAGGGTCCAGGTGAGGGTACGGCAACGCTTTAGGGGGAGCGTGCGTGTCAGGGCGTGGGTTAGTGTCAGCGTACGTGTTAGGATTAGGGAACGTGTGAGGGTCAGGCTTCGGGGAAGAGTTAGGGTTAGGGTTCGGGCTAGGGTTATGGTTAGGGGTCGGGGATGGTTTAGGGTCCAGGTGAGGGTACGGCAACGCTTTAGGGGGAGCGTGCGTGTGAGGGCGCGGGTTAGTGTTACCGTACGGGTTAGGATTAGGGGACGGGTGAGGGTCAGGCTTCGGGGAAGGGTTAGGGTAAGGGTTCGGGCTAGGGTTAGGGTTAGGGGACGGGGACGGTTTAGGGTCCAGGTGAGGGTACGGCAACGCTTTAGAGGGAGCGTGCGTGTGAGGGCGCGGGTTATTGTTAGCGTACGGGTTAGGATTAAGGGACGGGTGAGGGTCAGGCTTCGGGGAAGGGTTAGGGTTAGGGTTCGGGCTAGGGTTAGGGTTAGGGGACGGGGACGGTTTAGGGTCCAGGTGAGGATACGGCAACGCTTAATGGGGAGCGTGCGTGTGAGGGCTCGGGTTAGTGTTAGCGTACGGGTTAAGATTAGGGGATGGGTGAGGGTCAGGCTTCGGGCAAGGGTTAGGGTTAGGGTTCGGTCTAGGGTTAGGTTTAGGGGACGGAGACTGTTTAGGGTTCAGGTGAGGGTACAGCAACGCTTTAGGGGGAGCGTGCGTGTGAGGGTGTGGGTTCGTGTTAGCGTACGGGTTAGGATTAGGGGACGGGTGAGGGTCAGGCTTCGGGCAAGGGTTAGGGTTAGGGTTCAGGCTAGGGTTAGGGTTAGGGGACGGGGACGGTTTAGGGTCCAGGTGAGGGTACGGCAACGCTTTAGGGGGAGCGTGCGTGTGAGGGCGCAGGTTAGTGTTAGCGTACGGGTTAGGATTAGGGGACGGGTGAGGGTCAGGCTTCGGGCAAGGGTTAGGGTTAGGGTTCAGGCTAGGGTTAGGGTTAGGGGACGGGGACGGTTTAGGGTCCAGGTGAGGGTACGGCAATGCTTTAGGGGGAGCGTGCGTGTGAGGGCGCGGGTTAGTGTTAGCGTACGGGTTAGGATTAGGGGACGGGTGAGGGTCAGGCTTCGGGGAAGGGTTAGGGTTAGGGTTCGGGCTAGGGTTAGGTTTAGGGGACGGGGACGGTTTAGGGTCCAGTTGAGGGTACGGCAACGCTTTAGGGGGAGAGTGCGTGTGAGGGCGCGGGTTAGTGTTAGCGTACGGGTTAGGATTAGGGGACGGGTGAGGGTCAGGCTACGGGGAAGGGTTAGGGTTAGGGTTCGGTCTAGGGTTAGGGTTAGGGGACGGGGACGGTTTAGGGTCCAGGTGAGGGTACGGCAACGCTTTAGGGGGAGCGTGCGTGTGAGGGCGTGGGTTAGTGTTAGCGTACGGGTTAGGATTAGGGGACGGGTGAGGTTCAGGCTTCGGGGAAGGGTTAAGTTTAGGGTTCGGGCTAGGGTTAGGGTTAGGGGACGGGGACGGTTTAGGGTCCAGATGAGGGTTCGGCAACGCTTTAAGGAGAGCGTGCGTGTGAGGGCGCGGGTTAGTGTTAGCGTACGGGTTAGGATTAGGGGACGGGTGAGGGTCAGGCTTCGGGGAAGGGTTAGGGTTAGGGTTCGGGCTAGGGTTAGGTTTAGGGGACGGGGACGGTTTCGGGTCGAGGTGAGGATACGGCAACGCTTAAGGGGGAGCATGCGTGTGAGGGCGCGGGTGAGTGATAGCGTACGGGTTAGGATTAGGGGACGGGTGAGGGTCAGGCTTCGGGGAAGGGTTAGGGTTAGGGTTCGGGCTAGGGTTAGGGTTAGGGGACGGGGACGGTTTAGGGTCCAAGTGAGGGTACGGCTACACTTTAGGGGGAGCGTGCGTGTGAGGGCGCGGGTCAGTGTTAGCGTACGGGTTAGGATTAGGGGACGGGTGAGGGTCAGGCTTCGGGGAAGGGTTAGGGTTAGGGTTCGGGCTAGGGTTAGGGGACGGGGACAGGGACGATTTAGGGTCCAGGTGAGGGTACGGCAACGCTTTAGGGGGAGCGTGCGTGTCAGGGCGTGGGTTAGTGTCAGCGTACGGGTTAGGATTAGGGAACGGGTGAGGGTCAGGCTTCGGGGAAGAGTTAGGGTTAGGGTTCGGGCTAGGGTTATGGTTAGGGGTCGGGGATGGTTTAGGGTCCAGGTGAGGGTACGGCAACGCTTTAGGGTGAGCGTGCGTGTGAGGGCGCGGGTTAGTGTTACCGTACGGGTTAGGATTAGGGGACGGGTGATGGTCAGGCTTCGGGGAAGGGTTAGGGTTAGGGTTCGGGCTAGGGTTAGGGTTAGGGGACGGGGACGGTTTAGGGTCCAGGTGAGGGTACGGCAACGCTTTAGAGGGAGCGTGCGTGTGAGGGCGCGGGTTATTGTTAGCGTACGGGTTAGGATTAAGGGACGGGTGAGGGTCAGGCTTCGGGGAAGGGTTAGGGTTAGGGTTCGGGCTAGGGTTAGGGTTAGGGGACGGGGACGGTTTAGGGTCCAGGTGAGGGTACGGCAACGCTTTAGGGGGAGCGTGCATGTGAGGGCGCGGGTTAGTGTTAGCCTACGGGTTAGGATTAGGGGACGGGTGAGGGTCTGGCATCGGGGAAGGGTTAGGGTTAGGGTTCGGGCTAGGGTTAGGGTTAGGGGACGGGGACGGTTTAGGGTCCAGGTGAGGGTACGGCAACGATTTAGGGGGAGCGTGCGTGTGAGGGCGCGGCTTAGTGTTAGCGTACGGGTTAGGATTAGGGGACGGGTGAGGGTCAGGGTTCGGGGAAGGGTTAGGGTTATGGTTCGGGCTAGGGTTAGGGTTAGGGGACGGGGACGGTTTCGGGTCCAGGTGAGGGTACGGTAACGCTTTAGGGGGAGCGTGCGTGTGAGGGCTCGGGTTAGTGTTAGCGTACGGGTTAAGATTAGGGGATGGGTGAGGGTCAGGCTTCGGGGAAGTGTTAGGGTTAGGGTTCGGTCTAGGGTTAGGTTTAGGGGACGGAGACTGTTTAGGGTCTAGGTGAGGGTACAGCAACGCTTTAGGGGGAGCGTGCGTGTGAGGGCGTGGGTTAGTGTTAGCGTACGGGTTAGGATTAGGGGACGGGTGAGGGTCAGGCTTCGGGGAAGGGTTAGGGTTAGGGTTCGGGCTAGGGTTAGGTTTAGGGGACGGGGACGGTTTAGGGTCCAGGTGAGGGTACGGCAACGCTTTAGGGGGAGCGTGCGTGTGAGGGCGCGGGTTAGTGTTAGCGTACGGGTTAGGATTAGGGGACGGGTGAGGGTCAGGCTTCGGGGAAGGGTTAGGGTTAGGGTTCAGGCTAGGGTTAGGCTTAGGGGACGGGGACGGTTTAGGGTCCAGGTGAGGGTACGGCAACGCTTTAGGGGGAGCGTGCGTGTGAGGGCGCGGGTTAGTGTTAGCGTACGGGTTAGGATTAGGGGACGGGTGAGGGTCAGGCTTCGGGGAAGGGTTAGGGTTAGGGTTCGGGCTAGGGTTAGAGTTAGGGCATGGGGACGGTTTCGGGTCCAGGTGAGGGTACGGTAACGCTTTAGGGGGAGCGTGCATGTGAGGGCTCGGGTTAGTGTTAGCGTACGGGTTAGGATTAGGGGAAGGGTTAGGGTTAGGGTTCGGGCTAGGGTTAGGGTTAGGGGACGGGGACGGTTTAGGGTCCAGGTGAGGGTACGGCAACGCTTTAGTGGGAGCGTGCGTGTGAGGGCGCGGGTTAGTGTTAGCGTACGGGTTAGGATTAGGGGACGGGTGAGGGTCAGGCTTCGGGGAAGGGTTAGGGTTAGGGTTCGGGCTAGGGTTAGGGTTCGGGGACGGGGACGGTTTAGGGTCCAGGTGAGGGTACGGCAACGCTTTAGGGGGAGCGTGCGTGTGAGGGTGCGGGTTAGTGTTAGCGTACGGGTTAGGATTAGGGGACGGGTGAGGGTCAGGCTTCGGGGAAGGGTTAGGGTTAGGGTTCGGGCTAGGGTTAGGCTTAGGGGACGGGGACGGTTTCGGGTCCAGGTGAGCGTATGGCAACGCTTTAGGGGGAGCGTGCGTGTGAGGGCACGGGTTAGTGTTAGCGTACGGGTTAGGATTAGGGGACAGGTGAGGGTCAGGCTTCGGGGAAGGGTTAGGGTTAGGGTTCGGGCTAGGGTTAGGGTTCGGGGACGGGGACGGTTTAGGGTCCAGGTGAGGGTACGGCAACGCTTTAGGGGGAGCGTGCATGTGAGGGTGCGGGTTAGTGTTAGCGTACGGGTTAGGATTAGGTGACGGGTGAGGGTCAGGCTTCGGGGAAAGGTTAGGGTTAGGGTTCGGGCTAGGGTTAGGGTTAGGGAACGGGGACGGTTTCGGGTCCAGGTGAGGGTACGGTAACGCTTTAGGGGGAGCGTGCGTGTGAGGGCTCGGGTTAGTGTTAGCGTACGGGTTAAGATTAGGGGATGGGTGAGGGTCAGGCTTCGGGCAAGGGTTAGGGTTAGGGTTCGGTCTAGGGTTAGGTTTAGGGGACGGAGACTGTTTAGGGTTCAGGTGAGGGTACAGCAATGCTTTAGGGGGAGCGTGCGTGTGAGGGCATGGGTTAGTGTTAGCGTACGGGTTAGGATTAGGGGACGGGTGAGGGTCAGGCTTCGGGCAAGGGTTAGGGTTAGGGTTCAGGCTAGGGTTAGGGTTAGGGGACGGGGACGGTTTAGGGTCCAGGTGAGGGTACGGCAACGCTTTAGGGGGAGCGTGCGTGTGAGGGCGCGGGTTAGTGTTAGCGTATGGGTTAGGATTAGGGGACGGGTGAGGGTCAGGCTACGGGGAAGGGTTAGGGTTAGGGTTCGGTCTAGGGTTAGGGTTAGGGGACGGGGACGGTTTAGGGTCCAGGTGAGGGTACGGCAACGCTTTAGGGGGAGCGTGCGTGTGAGGGCGTGGGTTAGTGTTAGCGTACGGGTTAGGATTAGGGGACGGGTGAGGTTCAGGCTTCGGGGAAGGGTTAAGGTTAGGGTTCGGGCTAGGGTTAGGGTTAGGGGACGGGGACGGTTTAGGGTCCAGATGAGGGTTCGGCAACGCTTAAGGGGGAGCATGCGTGTGAGGGCGCGGGTGAGTGACAGCGTACGGGTTAGGATTAGGGGACGGGTGAGGGTCAGGCTTCGGGGAAGGGTTAGGGTTAGGGTTCGGGCTAGGTTTAGGGTTAGGGGACGGGGATGGTTTAGGGTCCAGGTGAGGGTACGGCAACGCTTTAGGGGGAGCGTGCGTGTGAGGGCGCGGGTTAGTGTTAGTGTACGGGTTAGGATTAGGGGACGGGTGAGGGTCAGGCTTCAGGGAAGGGTTAGGGTTATGGTTCGGGCTAGGGTTAGGGTTAGGGGACGGGGACGGTTTAGGGTCCAAGTGAGGGTACGGCTACACTTTAGGGGGAGCGTGCGTGTGAGGGCGCGGGTCAGTGTTAGCGTACGGGTTAGGATTAGGGGACGGGTGAGGGTCAGGCTTCGGGGAAGGGTTAGGGTTAGGGTTCGGGCTAGGGTTAGGGGACGGGGACAGGGACGATTTAGGGTCCAGGTGAGGGTACGGCAACGCTTTAGGGGGAGCGTGCGTGTCAGGGCGTGGGTTAGTGTCAGCGTACGGGTTAGGATTAGGGAACGGGTGAGGGTCAGGCTTCGGGGAAGAGTTAGGGTTAGGGTTCAGGCTAGGGTTATGGTTAGGGGTCGGGGATGGTTTAGGGTCCAGGTGAGGGTACGGCAACGCTTTAGGGGGAGCGTGCGTGTGAGGGCGCGGGTTAGTGTTACCGTACGGGTTAGGATTAGGGGACGGGTGAGGGTCAGGCTTCGGGGAAGGGTTAGGGTTAGGGTTCGGGCTAGGGTTAGGGTTAGGGGACGGGGACGGTTTAGGGTCCAGGTGAGGGTACGGCAACGCTTTAGAGGGAGCGTGCGTGTGAGGGCGCGGGTTATTGTTAGCGTACGGGTTAGGATTAAGGGACGGGTGAGGGTCAGGCTTCGGGGAAGGGTTAGGGTTAGGGTTCGGGCTAGGGTTAGGGTTAGGGGACGGGGACGGTTTAGGGTCCAGGTGAGGATACGGCAACGCTTAAGGGGGAGCGTGCGTGTGACGGCTCGGGTTAGTGTTAGCGTACGGGTTAAGATTAGGGGATGGGTGAGGGTCAGGCTTCGGGCAAGGGTTAGGGTTAGGGTTCGGTCTAGGGTTAGGTTTAGGGGACGGAGACTGTTTAGGGTTCAGGTGAGGGTACAGCAACGCTTTAGGGGGAGCGTGCGTGTGAGGGCGTGGGTTCGTGTTAGCGTACGGGTTAGGATTAGGGGACGGGTGAGGGTCAGGCTTCGGGCAAGGGTTAGGGTTAGGGTTCAGGCTAGGGTTAGGGTTAGGGGACGGGGTCGGTTTATGGTCCAGGTGAGGGTACGGCAACGCTTTAGGGGGAGCGTGCGTGTGAGGGCGCAGGTTAGTGTTAGTGTACGGGTTAGGATTAGGGGACGGGTGAGGGTCAGGCTTCGGGGAAGGGTTAGGGTTAGGGTTCGGGCTAGGGTTAGGTTTAGGGGACGGGGACGGTTTAGGGTCCAGTTGAGGGTACGGCAACGCTTTAGGGGGAGAGTGCGTGTGAGTGCGCGGGTTAGTGTTAGCGTACGGGTTAGGATTAGGGGACGGGTGAGGGTCAGGCTACGGGGAAGGGTTAGGGTTAGGGTTCGGTCTAGGGTTAGGGTTAGGGGACGGGGACGGTTTAGGGTCCAGGTGAGGGTACGGCAACGCTTTAGGGGGAGCGTGCGTGTGAGGGCGTGGGTTAGTGTTAGCGTACGGGTTAGGATTAGGGGACGGGTGAGGTTCAGGCTTCGGGGAAGGGTTAAGGTTAGGGTTCGGGCTAGGGTTAGGGTTAGGGGACGGGGACGGTTTAGGGTCCAGATGAGGGTTCGGCAACGCTTTAAGGAGAGCGTGCGTGTGAGGGCGCGGGTTAGTGTTAGCGTACATGTTAGGATTAGGGGACGGGTGAGGGTCAGGCTTCGGGGAAGGGTTAGGGTTAGGGTTCGGGCTAGGGTTAGGTTTAGGGGACGGGGACGGTTTTGGGTCCAGGTGAGGATACGGCAACGCTTAAGGGGGAGCATGCGTGTGAGGGCGCGGGTGAGTGATAGCGTACGGGTTAGGATTAGGGGACGGGTGAGGGTCAGGCTTCGGGGAAGGGTTAGGGTTAGGGTTCGGGCTAGGTTTAGGGTTAGGGGACGGGGATGGTTTAGGGTCCAGGTGAGGGTACGGCAACGCTTTAGGGGGAGCGTGCGTGTGAGGGCGCGGGTTAGTGTTAGTGTACGGGTTAGGATTAGGGGACGGGTGAGGGTCAGGCTTCGGGGAAGGGTTAGGGTTATGGTTCGGGCTAGGGTTAGGGTTAGGGGACGGGGACGGTTTAGGGTCCAAGTGAGGGTACGGCTACACTTTAGGGGGAGCGTGCGTGTGAGGGCGCGGGTCAGTGTTAGCGTACGGGTTAGGATTAGGGGACGGGTGAGGGTCAGGCTTCGGGAAAGGGTTAGGGTTAGGGTTCGGGCTAGGGTTAGGGGACGGGGACAGGGACGATTTAGGGTCCAGGTGAGGGTACGGCAACGCTTTAGGGGGAGCGTGCGTGTCAGGGCGTGGGTTAGTGTCAGCGTACGGGTTAGGATTAGGGAATGGGTGAGGGTCAGGCTTCGGGGAAGAGTTAGGGTTAGGGTACGGGCTAGGGTTATGGTTAGGGGTCGGGGATGGTTTAGGGTCCAGGTGAGGGTACGGCAACGCTTTAGGGGGAGCGTGCGTGTGAGGGCGCGGGTTAGTGTTACCGTACGGGTTAGGATTAGGGGACGGGTGAGGGTCAGGCTTTGGGGAAGGGTTAGGGTTAGGGTTCGGGCTAGGGTTAGGGTTAGGGGACGGGGACGGTTTAGGGTCCAGGTGAGGGTACGGCAACGCTTTAGGGGGAGCGTGCGTGTGAGGGCGCGGGTTAGTGTTAGCGTACGGGTTAGGATTAGGGGACGGGTGAGGGTCAGGCTTCGGGGAAGGGTTAGGGTTAGGGTTCGGGCTAGGGTTAGGTTTAGGGGACGGGGACGGTTTAGGGTCCAGTTGAGGGTACGGCAACGCTTTAGGGGGAGAGTGCGTGTGAGGGCGCGGGTTAGTGTTAGCGTACGGGTTAGGATTAGGGGACGGGTGAGGGTCAGGCTACGGGGAAGGGTAAGGGTTAGGGTTCGGTCTAGGGTTAGGGTTAGGGGACGGGGACGGTTTAGGGTCCAGGTGAGGGTACGGCAACGCTTTAGGGGGAGCGTGCGTGTGAGGGCGTGGGTTAGTGTTAGCGTACGGGTTAGGATTAGGGGACGGGTGAGGTTCAGGCTTCGGGGAAGGGTTAAGGTTAGGGTTCGGGCTAGGGTTAGGGTTAGGGGACGGGGACGGTTTAGGGTCCAGATGAGGGTTCGGCAACGCTTTAAGGAGAGCGTGCGTGTGAGGGCGCGGGTTAGTGTTAGCGTACGGGTTAGGATTAGGGGATGGGTGAGGGTCAGGCTTCGGGCAAGTGTTAGGGTTAGGGTTCAGGCTAGGGTTAGGGTTAGGGGACGGGGACGGTTTAGGGTCCAGGTGAGGGTACGGCAACGCTTTAGGGGGAGCGTGCGTGTGAGGGCGAGGGTTAGTGTTAGCGTACGGGTTAGGATTAGGGGACGGGTGAGGGTCAGGCTTCGGGGAAGGGTTAAGGTTAGGGTTCGGGCTAGGGTTAGGGTTAGGGGACGGGGACGGTTTAGGGTCCAGATGAGGGTTCGGCAACGCTTTAAGGAGAGCGTGCGTGTGAGGGCGCGGGTTAGTGTTAGCGTACAGGTTAGGATTAGGGGACGGGTGAGGGTTAGGCTTCGGGGAAGGGTTAGGGTTAGGGTTCGGGCTAGGGTTAGGTTTAGGGGATGGGGACGGTTTCGGGTCCAGGTGAGGATACGGCAACGCTTAAGGGGGAGCATGCGTGTGAGGGCGCGGGTGAGTGATAGCGTACGGGTTAGGATTAGGGGACGGGTGAGGGTCAGGCTTCGGGGAAGGGTTAGGGTTAGAGTTCGGGCTAGGTTTAGGGTTAGGGGACGGGGATGGTTTAGGGTCCAGGTTAGAGTACGGCAACGCTTTAGGGGGAGCGTGCGTGTGAGGGCGCGGGTTAGTGTTAGTGTACAGGTTAGGATTAGGGGACGGGTGAGGGTCAGGCTTCGGGGAAGGGTTAGGGTTATGGTTCGGGCTAGGGTTAGGGTTAGGGGATGGGGACGGTTTAGGGTCCAAGTGAGGGTACGGCTACACTTTAGGGGGAGCGTGCGTGTGAGGGCGCGGGTCAGTGTTAGCGTACGGGTTAGGATTAGGGGACGGGTGAGGGTCAGGCTTCGGGTAAGGGTTAGGGTTAGGGTTCGGGCTAGGGTTAGGGGACGGGGACAGGGACGATTTAGGGTCCAGGTGAGGGTACGGCAACGCTTTAGGGGGAGCGTGCGTGTCAGGTCGTGGGTTAGTGTCAGCGTACGGGTTAGGATTAGGGAACGGGTGAGGGTCAGGCTTCGTGGAAGAGTTAGGGTTAGGGTTCGGGCTAGGGTTATGGTTAGGGGTCGGGGATGGTTTAGGGTCCAGGTGAGGGTACGGCAACGCTTTAGGGGGAGCGTGCGTGTGAGGGCGCGGGTTAGTGTTACCGTACGGGTTAGGATTAGGGGACGGGTGAGGGTCAGGCTTCGGGGAAGGGTTAGGGTTAGGGTTCGGGCTAGGGTTAGGGTTAGGGGACGGGGACGGTTTAGGGTCCAGGTGAGGGTACGGCAACGCTTTAGAGGGAGCGTGCGTGTGAGGGCGCGGGTTATTGTTAGCGTACGGGTTAGGATTAAGGGACGGGTGAGGGTCAGGCTTCGGGGAAGGGTTAGGGTTAGGGTTCGGGCTAGGGTTAGGGTTAGGGGACGGGGACGGTTTAGGGTCCAGGTGAGGATACGGCAACGCTTAAGGGGGAGTGTGCGTGTGAGGGCGCGGGTGAGTGATAGCGTACGGGTTAGGATTAGGGGACGGGTGAGGGTCAGGCTTCGGGGAAGGGTTAGGGTTAGGGTTCGGGCTAGGGTTAGGGTTAGGGGACGGGGACGGTTTAGGATCCAGGTGAGGATACGGCAACGCTTAAGGGGGAGCGTGCGTGTGAGGGCGCGGGTGAGTGATAGCGTTCGGGTTAGGATTAGGGGACGGGTGAGGGTCAGGCTTCGGGGAAGGGTTAGGGTTAGGGTTCGGGCTAGGTTTAGGGTTAGGGGACGGGGACGGTTTAGGGTCCAGGTGAGGATACGGCAACGCTTTAGGGGGAGCGTGCGTGTGAGGGCGCGGGTGAGTGATAGCGTACGGGTTAGGATTAGGGGACGGGTGAGGGTCAGGCTTCGGGGAAGGGTTAGGGTTAGGGTTCGGGCTAGGGTTAGGGTTAGGGGACGGGGACGGTTTAGGGTCCAGGTGAGGATACGGCAACGCTTAAGGGGGAGCGTGCGTGTGAGGGCGCGGGTTAGTGTTAGCGTACGGGTTAGGATTAGGGGACGGGTGAGGGTCAGGCTTCGGGGAAGGGTTAGGGTTAGGGTTCGGGCTAGGTTTAGGGTTAGGGGACGGGGACGGTTTAGGGTCCAGGTGAGGGTACGGCAACGCTTTAGGGGGAGCGTGCGTGTGAGGGCGCGGGTTAGTGTTAGCGTACGGGTTAGGATTAGGGGACGGGTGAGGGTCAGGCTTCGGGGAAGGGTTAGGGTTAGGGTTCAGGCTAGGGTTAGGGTTAGGGGACGGGGACGGTTTAGGGTCCAGGTGAGGGTACGGCAACGCTTTAGAGGGAGCGTGCGTGTGAGGGCGCGGGTTATTGTTAGCGTACGTGTTAGGATTAGGGGACGGGTGAGTGTCAGGCTTCGGGGAAGGGTTAGGGTTAGGGTTCGGGCTAGGGTTAGGGTTAGGGGACGGGGACGGTTTAGGGTCCAGGTGAGGATACGGCAACGCTTAAGGGGGATCGTGCGTGTGAGGGCGCGGGTGAGTGATAGCGTACGGGTTAGGGTTAGGGGACGGGTGAGGGTCAGGCTTCGGGGAAGGGTTAGGGTTAGGGTTCGGGCTAGGGTTAGGGTTAGGGGACGGGGATGGTTTAGGGTCCAGGTGAGGGTACGGCAACGCTTTAGGGGGAGCGTGCGTGTGAGGGCGCGAGTTAGTGTTAGCATACGGGTTTGGATTAGGGGACGGGTGAGGGTCAGGCTTCGGGGAAGGGTTAGGGTTATGGTTCGGGCTAGGGTTAGGGTTAGGGGACGGGGACGGTTTAGGGTCCAGGTGAGGGTACGGCAACACTTTAGGGGGAGCGTGCGTGTGAGGGCGCGGGTCAGTGTTAGCGTACGAGTTAGGATTAGGGGACGGGTGAGGGTCAGGCTTCGGGGAGGGGTTAGGGTTAGGGTTCGGGCTAGGGTTAGGGGACGGGGACGGGGACGATTTAGGGTCCAGGTGAGGGTACGGCCACGCTTTAGGGGGAGCGTGCGTGTCAGGGCGTGTGTTAGTGTCAGCATACGGGTTAGGATTAGGGAACGGGTGAGGGTCAGGCTTCGGGGAAGTGTTAGGGTTAGGGTTCGGGCTAGGGTTAGGGTTAGGGGACGGGGACGGTTTAGGGTCTAGGTGAGGGTACGGCAACCCTTTAGGGGTAGCGTGCGTGTGAGGGCGCGGGTTAGTGTTAGCGTACGGGTTAGGATTAGGGGACGGGTGAGGGTCAGGCTTCGGGGAAGGGTTAGGGTTAGGGTTCGGGCTAGGGTTAGGGTTAGGGGACGGGGACGGTTTAGGGTCCAGGTGAGGATACGGCAACGCTTAAGGGGGAGCGTGCGTGTGAGGGCGCGGGTGAGTGATAGCGTACGGGTTAGGATTAGGGGACGGGTGAGGGTCAGGCTTCGGGGAAGGGTTAGGGTTAGGTTTCGGGCTAGGGTTAGGGTTAGGGGACGGGGATGGTTTAGGGTCCAGGTGAGGGTACGGCAACGCTTTAGGGGGAGCGTGCGTGTGAGGGCGCGGGTTAGTGTTAGCGTACGGGTTAGGATTAGGGGACGGGTGAGGGTCAGGCATGGGGGAAGGGTTAGGGTTAGGGTTCGGGCTAGGGTTAGGGTTAGGGGACGGGGACGGTTTAGGGTCCAGGTGAGGGTACGGCAACGCTTTAGAGGGAGCGTGCGTTGAGGGCGCGGGTTATTGTTAGCGTAAAGGTTAGGATTAGGGGACGGGTGAGGGTCAGGCTTCGGGGAAGGTTTAGGGTTAGGGTTCGGGCTAGGGTTAGGGTTAGGGGACGGGGACGGTTTAGGGTCCAGGTGAGGGTACGGCAACGCTTAAGGGGGAGCGTGCGTGTGAGGGCGTGGGTGAGTGATAGCGTACGGGTTAGGATTAGGGGACGGGTGAGGCTCAGGCTTCGGGGAAGGGTTAGGGTTAGGGTTCGGGCTAGGGTTAGGGGACGGGGACGGGGACGGTTTAGGGTCCAGGTGAGCGTACGGCAACGCTTTAGGGGGAGCGTGCGTGTGAGGGCGCGGGTTAGTGTTAGCGTACGGGTTAGGATTAGGGGACGGGTGAGGGTCAGGCTTCGGGGAAGGGTTAGGGTTAGGGTTCGGGCTAGGTTTAGGGTTAGGGGACGGGGACGGTTTAGGGTCCAGGTGAGGGTACGGCAACGCTTTAGGGGGAGCGTGCGTGTGAGGGCGCGGGTTAGTGTTAGCGTACGGGTTAGGATTAGGGGACGGGTGAGGGTCAGGCTTCGGGGAAGGGTTAGGGTTAGGGTTCAGGCTAGGGTTAGGGTTAGGGGACGGGGACGGTTTAGGGTCCAGGTGAGGGTACGGCAACGCTTTAGAGGGAGCGTGCGTGTGAGGGCGCGGGTTATTGTTAGCGTACGTGTTAGGATTAGGGGACGGGTGAGTGTCAGGCTTCGGGGAAGGGTTAGGGTTAGGGTTCGGGCTAGGGTTAGGGTTAGGGGACGGGGACGGTTTAGGGTCCAGGTGAGGATACGGCAACGCTTAAGGGGGATCGTGCGTGTGAGGGCGCGGGTGAGTGATAGCGTACGGGTTAGGGTTAGGGGACGGGTGAGGGTCAGGCTTCGGGGAAGGGTTAGGGTTAGGGTTCGGGCTAGGGTTAGGGTTAGGGGACGGGGATGGTTTAGGGTCCAGGTGAGGGTACGGCAACGCTTTAGGGGGAGCGTGCGTGTGAGGGCGCGAGTTAGTGTTAGCATACGGGTTTGGATTAGGGGACGGGTGAGGGTCAGGCTTCGGGGAAGGGTTAGGGTTATGGTTCGGGCTAGGGTTAGGGTTAGGGGACGGGGACGGTTTAGGGTCCAGGTGAGGGTACGGCAACACTTTAGGGGGAGCGTGCGTGTGAGGGCGCGGGTCAGTGTTAGCGTACGAGTTAGGATTAGGGGACGGGTGAGGGTCAGGCTTCGGGGAGGGGTTAGGGTTAGGGTTCGGGCTAGGGTTAGGGGACGGGGACGGGGACGATTTAGGGTCCAGGTGAGGGTACGGCAACGCTTTAGGGGGAGCGTGCGTGTCAGGGCGTGTGTTAGTGTCAGCATACGGGTTAGGATTAGGGAACGGGTGAGGGTCAGGCTTCGGGGAAGTGTTAGGGTTAGGGTTCGGGCTAGGGTTAGGGTTAGGGGACAGGGACGGTTTAGGGTCTAGGTGAGGGTACGGCAACCCTTTAGGGGGAGCGTGCGTGTGAGGGCGCGGGTTAGTGTTAGCGTACGGGTTAGGATTAGGGGACGGGTGAGGGTCAGGCTTCGGGGAAGGGTTAGGGTTAGGGTTCGGGCTAGGGTTAGGGTTAGGGGACGGGGACGGTTTAGGGTCCAGGTGAGGGTACGGCAACGCTTTAGGGGGAGCGTGCGTGTGAGGGCGCGGGTTAGTGTTAGCGTACGGGTTAGGATTAGGGGACGGGTGAGGGTCAGGCTTCGGGGAAGGGTTAGGGTTTGGGTTCGGGCTAGGGTTAGGGTTAGGGGACGGGGACGGTTTAGGGTCCAGGTGAGGGTACGGCAACGCTTTAGAGGGAGCGTGCGTGTGAGGGAGCGGGTTATTGTTAGCGTACGTGTTAGGATTAGGGGACGGGTGAGGGCTAGGCTTCGGGGAAGGGTTAGGGTTAGGGTTCGGGCTAGGGTTAGGGTTAGGGGACGGGGACGGTTTAGGGTCCAGGTGAGGGTACGGCAAGGCTTTAGGGGGAGCGTGCGTGTTAGGGCGCGCGTTAGTGTTAGCGTACGGGTTAGGAGTAGGGGACGGGTTAGGGTCAGGCTTCGGGGAAGTGTTAGGGTTAGGGTTCGGGCTAGGGTTAGGGTTAGGGGACAGGGACGGTTTAGGGTCCAGGTGAGGGTACAGCAACGCTTTAGGGGGAGCGTGCGTGTGAGGGCGTGGGTTAGTGTTAGCGTACGGGTTAGGATTAGGGGACGGGTGAGTGTCAGGCTTCGGGGAAGGGTTAGGGTTAGGGTTCGGGCTAGGGTTAGGGGACGGGGACGGTTTAGGGTCCAGGTGAGGGTACGGCAACCCTTTAGGGGGAGCGTGCGTGTGAGGGCGCGGGTTAGTTTTAGCGTACGGGTTAGGATTAGGGGACGGGTGAGGGTCGGGCTTCGGGGAAGGGTTAGGGTTAGGGTTCGGGCTAGGGTTAGAGTTAGGGCACGGGGACGGTTTCGGGTCCAGGTGAGGGTACGGTAACGCTTTAGGGGGAGCGTGCGTGTGAGGGCTCGGGTTAGTGTTAGCGTACGGGTTAGGATTAGGGGACGGGTGAGGGTCAGGCTTCGGGGAAGGGTTAGGGTTAGGGTTCGGGCTAGGGTTAGGGTTAGGGGACGGGGACGGTTTAGGGTCCAGGTGAGGGTACGGCAACGGTTTAGTGGGAGCGTGCGTGTGAGGACGCAGGTTAGTGTTAGCGTACGGGTTAGGATTAGGGGACGGGTGAGGGTCAGGCTTCGGGGAAGGGTTAGGGTTAGGGTTCGGGCTAGGGTTAGGGTTCGGGGACGGGGACGGTTTAAGGTCCAGGTGAGGGTACGGCAACGCTTTAGGGGGAGCGTGCGTGTGAGGGTGCGGGTTAGTGTTAGCGTACGGGTTAGGATTAGGGGACGGGTGAGGGTCAGGCTTCGGGGAAGGGTTAGGGTTAGGGTTCGGGCTAGGGTTAGTGTTAGGGGACGGGGACGGTTTCGGGTCCAGGTGAGGGTACGGCAACGCTTTAGGGGGAGCGTGCGTGTGAGGGCGCGGGTTAGTGTTAGCGTACGGGTTAGGATTAGGGGACGGGTGAGGGTCAGGCTTCGGGGAAGGGTTAGGGTTAGGGTTCAGGCTAGGGTTAGGGTAAGGGGACGGGGACGGTTTCGGCTCCAGGTGAGGGTACGGCAACGCTTTAGGGGGAGCGTGCGTGTGAGGGCGCGGGTTAGTGTTAGCGTACGGGTTAGGATTAGGGGACGGGTGAGGGTCAGGCTTCGGGGAAGGGTTAGGGTTAGGGTTCGGGCTAGGGTTAGGATTCGGGGACGGGGACGGTTTAGGGTCCAGGTGAGGGTACGGCAACGCTTTAGGGGGAGCGTGCTGTGAGGGCGTGGGTTAGTGTTAGCGTACGGGTTAGGATTAGGGGACGGGTGAGGTTCAGGCTTCGGGGAAGGGTTAAGGTTAGGGTTCGGGCTAGGGTTAGGGTTAGGGGACGGGGACGGTTTAGGGTCCAGATGAGGGTTCGGCAACGCTTAAGGGGGAGCATGCGTGTGAGGGCGCGGGTGAGTGACAGCGTACGGGTTAGGATTAGGGGACGGGTGAGGGTCAGGCTTCGGGGAAGGGTTAGGGTTAGGGTTCGGGCTAGGTTTAGGGTTAGGGGACGGGGATGGTTTAGGGTCCAGGTGAGGGTACGGCAACGCTTTAGGGGGAGCGTGCGTGTGAGGGCGCGGGTTAGTGTTAGTGTACGGGTTAGGATTAGGGGACGGGTGAGGGTCAGGCTTCAGGGAAGGGTTAGGGTTATGGTTCGGGCTAGGGTTAGGGTTAGGGGACGGGGACGGTTTAGGGTCCAAGTGAGGGTACGGCTACACTTTAGGGGGAGCGTGCGTGTGAGGGCGCGGGTCAGTGTTAGCGTACGGGTTAGGATTAGGGGACGGGTGAGGGTCAGGCTTCGGGGAAGGGTTAGGGTTAGGGTTCGGGCTAGGGTTAGGGGACGGGGACAGGGACGATTTAGGGTCCAGGTGAGGGTACGGCAACGCTTTAGGGGGAGCGTGCGTGTCAGGGCGTGGGTTAGTGTCAGCGTACGGGTTAGGATTAGGGAACGGGTGAGGGTCAGGCTTCGGGGAAGAGTTAGGGTTAGGGTTCAGGCTAGGGTTATGGTTAGGGGTCGGGGATGGTTTAGGGTCCAGGTGAGGGTACGGCAACGCTTTAGGGGGAGCGTGCGTGTGAGGGCGCGGGTTAGTGTTACCGTACGGGTTAGGATTAGGGGACGGGTGAGGGTCAGGCTTCGGGGAAGGGTTAGGGTTAGGGTTCGGGCTAGGGTTAGGGTTAGGGGACGGGGACGGTTTAGGGTCCAGGTGAGGGTACGGCAACGCTTTAGAGGGAGCGTGCGTGTGAGGGCGCGGGTTATTGTTAGCGTACGGGTTAGGATTAAGGGACGGGTGAGGGTCAGGCTTCGGGGAAGGGTTAGGGTTAGGGTTCGGGCTAGGGTTAGGGTTAGGGGACGGGGACGGTTTAGGGTCCAGGTGAGGATACGGCAACGCTTAAGGGGGAGCGTGCGTGTGACGGCTCGGGTTAGTGTTAGCGTACGGGTTAAGATTAGGGGATGGGTGAGGGTCAGGCTTCGGGCAAGGGTTAGGGTTAGGGTTCGGTCTAGGGTTAGGTTTAGGGGACGGAGACTGTTTAGGGTTCAGGTGAGGGTACAGCAACGCTTTAGGGGGAGCGTGCGTGTGAGGGCGTGGGTTCGTGTTAGCGTACGGGTTAGGATTAGGGGACGGGTGAGGGTCAGGCTTCGGGCAAGGGTTAGGGTTAGGGTTCAGGCTAGGGTTAGGGTTAGGGGACGGGGTCGGTTTATGGTCCAGGTGAGGGTACGGCAACGCTTTAGGGGGAGCGTGCGTGTGAGGGCGCAGGTTAGTGTTAGTGTACGGGTTAGGATTAGGGGACGGGTGAGGGTCAGGCTTCGGGGAAGGGTTAGGGTTAGGGTTCGGGCTAGGGTTAGGTTTAGGGGACGGGGACGGTTTAGGGTCCAGTTGAGGGTACGGCAACGCTTTAGGGGGAGAGTGCGTGTGAGTGCGCGGGTTAGTGTTAGCGTACGGGTTAGGATTAGGGGACGGGTGAGGGTCAGGCTACGGGGAAGGGTTAGGGTTAGGGTTCGGTCTAGGGTTAGGGTTAGGGGACGGGGACGGTTTAGGGTCCAGGTGAGGGTACGGCAACGCTTTAGGGGGAGCGTGCGTGTGAGGGCGTGGGTTAGTGTTAGCGTACGGGTTAGGATTAGGGGACGGGTGAGGTTCAGGCTTCGGGGAAGGGTTAAGGTTAGGGTTCGGGCTAGGGTTAGGGTTAGGGGACGGGGACGGTTTAGGGTCCAGATGAGGGTTCGGCAACGCTTTAAGGAGAGCGTGCGTGTGAGGGCGCGGGTTAGTGTTAGCGTACATGTTAGGATTAGGGGACGGGTGAGGGTCAGGCTTCGGGGAAGGGTTAGGGTTAGGGTTCGGGCTAGGGTTAGGTTTAGGGGACGGGGACGGTTTTGGGTCCAGGTGAGGATACGGCAACGCTTAAGGGGGAGCATGCGTGTGAGGGCGCGGGTGAGTGATAGCGTACGGGTTAGGATTAGGGGACGGGTGAGGGTCAGGCTTCGGGGAAGGGTTAGGGTTAGGGTTCGGGCTAGGTTTAGGGTTAGGGGACGGGGATGGTTTAGGGTCCAGGTGAGGGTACGGCAACGCTTTAGGGGGAGCGTGCGTGTGAGGGCGCGGGTTAGTGTTAGTGTACGGGTTAGGATTAGGGGACGGGTGAGGGTCAGGCTTCGGGGAAGGGTTAGGGTTATGGTTCGGGCTAGGGTTAGGGTTAGGGGACGGGGACGGTTTAGGGTCCAAGTGAGGGTACGGCTACACTTTAGGGGGAGCGTGCGTGTGAGGGCGCGGGTCAGTGTTAGCGTACGGGTTAGGATTAGGGGACGGGTGAGGGTCAGGCTTCGGGGAAGGGTTAGGGTTAGGGTTCGGGCTAGGGTTAGGGGACGGGGACAGGGACGATTTAGGGTCCAGGTGAGGGTACGGCAACGCTTTAGGGGGAGCGTGCGTGTCAGGGCGTGGGTTAGTGTCAGCGTACGGGTTAGGATTAGGGAATGGGTGAGGGTCAGGCTTCGGGGAAGAGTTAGGGTTAGGGTACGGGCTAGGGTTATGGTTAGGGGTCGGGGATGGTTTAGGGTCCAGGTGAGGGTACGGCAACGCTTTAGGGGGAGCGTGCGTGTGAGGGCGCGGGTTAGTGTTACCGTACGGGTTAGGATTAGGGGACGGGTGAGGGTCAGGCTTTGGGGAAGGGTTAGGGTTAGGGTTCGGGCTAGGGTTAGGGTTAGGGGACGGGGACGGTTTAGGGTCCAGGTGAGGGTACGGCAACGCTTTAGGGGGAGCGTGCGTGTGAGGGCGCGGGTTAGTGTTAGCGTACGGGTTAGGATTAGGGGACGGGTGAGGGTCAGGCTTCGGGGAAGGGTTAGGGTTAGGGTTCGGGCTAGGGTTAGGTTTAGGGGACGGGGACGGTTTAGGGTCCAGTTGAGGGTACGGCAACGCTTTAGGGGGAGAGTGCGTGTGAGGGCGCGGGTTAGTGTTAGCGTACGGGTTAGGATTAGGGGACGGGTGAGGGTCAGGCTACGGGGAAGGGTAAGGGTTAGGGTTCGGTCTAGGGTTAGGGTTAGGGGACGGGGACGGTTTAGGGTCCAGGTGAGGGTACGGCAACGCTTTAGGGGGAGCGTGCGTGTGAGGGCGTGGGTTAGTGTTAGCGTACGGGTTAGGATTAGGGGACGGGTGAGGTTCAGGCTTCGGGGAAGGGTTAAGGTTAGGGTTCGGGCTAGGGTTAGGGTTAGGGGACGGGGACGGTTTAGGGTCCAGATGAGGGTTCGGCAACGCTTTAAGGAGAGCGTGCGTGTGAGGGCGCGGGTTAGTGTTAGCGTACGGGTTAGGATTAGGGGATGGGTGAGGGTCAGGCTTCGGGCAAGTGTTAGGGTTAGGGTTCAGGCTAGGGTTAGGGTTAGGGGACGGGGACGGTTTAGGGTCCAGGTGAGGGTACGGCAACGCTTTAGGGGGAGCGTGCGTGTGAGGGCGAGGGTTAGTGTTAGCGTACGGGTTAGGATTAGGGGACGGGTGAGGGTCAGGCTTCGGGGAAGGGTTAAGGTTAGGGTTCGGGCTAGGGTTAGGGTTAGGGGACGGGGACGGTTTAGGGTCCAGATGAGGGTTCGGCAACGCTTTAAGGAGAGCGTGCGTGTGAGGGCGCGGGTTAGTGTTAGCGTACAGGTTAGGATTAGGGGACGGGTGAGGGTTAGGCTTCGGGGAAGGGTTAGGGTTAGGGTTCGGGCTAGGGTTAGGTTTAGGGGATGGGGACGGTTTCGGGTCCAGGTGAGGATACGGCAACGCTTAAGGGGGAGCATGCGTGTGAGGGCGCGGGTGAGTGATAGCGTACGGGTTAGGATTAGGGGACGGGTGAGGGTCAGGCTTCGGGGAAGGGTTAGGGTTAGAGTTCGGGCTAGGTTTAGGGTTAGGGGACGGGGATGGTTTAGGGTCCAGGTTAGGGTACGGCAACGCTTTAGGGGGAGCGTGCGTGTGAGGGCGCGGGTTAGTGTTAGTGTACAGGTTAGGATTAGGGGACGGGTGAGGGTCAGGCTTCGGGGAAGGGTTAGGGTTATGGTTCGGGCTAGGGTTAGGGTTAGGGGATGGGGACGGTTTAGGGTCCAAGTGAGGGTACGGCTACACTTTAGGGGGAGCGTGCGTGTGAGGGCGCGGGTCAGTGTTAGCGTACGGGTTAGGATTAGGGGACGGGTGAGGGTCAGGCTTCGGGTAAGGGTTAGGGTTAGGGTTCGGGCTAGGGTTAGGGGACGGGGACAGGGACGATTTAGGGTCCAGGTGAGGGTACGGCAACGCTTTAGGGGGAGCGTGCGTGTCAGGTCGTGGGTTAGTGTCAGCGTACGGGTTAGGATTAGGGAACGGGTGAGGGTCAGGCTTCGTGGAAGAGTTAGGGTTAGGGTTCGGGCTAGGGTTATGGTTAGGGGTCGGGGATGGTTTAGGGTCCAGGTGAGGGTACGGCAACGCTTTAGGGGGAGCGTGCGTGTGAGGGCGCGGGTTAGTGTTACCGTACGGGTTAGGATTAGGGGACGGGTGAGGGTCAGGCTTCGGGGAAGGGTTAGGGTTAGGGTTCGGGCTAGGGTTAGGGTTAGGGGACGGGGACGGTTTAGGGTCCAGGTGAGGGTACGGCAACGCTTTAGAGGGAGCGTGCGTGTGAGGGCGCGGGTTATTGTTAGCGTACGGGTTAGGATTAAGGGACGGGTGAGGGTCAGGCTTCGGGGAAGGGTTAGGGTTAGGGTTCGGGCTAGGGTTAGGGTTAGGGGACGGGGACGGTTTAGGGTCCAGGTGAGGATACGGCAACGCTTAAGGGGGAGTGTGCGTGTGAGGGCGCGGGTGAGTGATAGCGTACGGGTTAGGATTAGGGGACGGGTGAGGGTCAGGCTTCGGGGAAGGGTTAGGGTTAGGGTTCGGGCTAGGGTTAGGGTTAGGGGACGGGGACGGTTTAGGATCCAGGTGAGGATACGGCAACGCTTAAGGGGGAGCGTGCGTGTGAGGGCGCGGGTGAGTGATAGCGTTCGGGTTAGGATTAGGGGACGGGTGAGGGTCAGGCTTCGGGGAAGGGTTAGGGTTAGGGTTCGGGCTAGGTTTAGGGTTAGGGGACGGGGACGGTTTAGGGTCCAGGTGAGGATACGGCAACGCTTTAGGGGGAGCGTGCGTGTGAGGGCGCGGGTGAGTGATAGCGTACGGGTTAGGATTAGGGGACGGGTGAGGGTCAGGCTTCGGGGAAGGGTTAGGGTTAGGGTTCGGGCTAGGGTTAGGGTTAGGGGACGGGGACGGTTTAGGGTCCAGGTGAGGATACGGCAACGCTTAAGGGGGAGCGTGCGTGTGAGGGCGCGGGTTAGTGTTAGCGTACGGGTTAGGATTAGGGGACGGGTGAGGGTCAGGCTTCGGGGAAGGGTTAGGGTTAGGGTTCGGGCTAGGTTTAGGGTTAGGGGACGGGGACGGTTTAGGGTCCAGGTGAGGGTACGGCAACGCTTTAGGGGGAGCGTGCGTGTGAGGGCGCGGGTTAGTGTTAGCGTACGGGTTAGGATTAGGGGACGGGTGAGGGTCAGGCTTCGGGGAAGGGTTAGGGTTAGGGTTCAGGCTAGGGTTAGGGTTAGGGGACGGGGACGGTTTAGGGTCCAGGTGAGGGTACGGCAACGCTTTAGAGGGAGCGTGCGTGTGAGGGCGCGGGTTATTGTTAGCGTACGTGTTAGGATTAGGGGACGGGTGAGTGTCAGGCTTCGGGGAAGGGTTAGGGTTAGGGTTCGGGCTAGGGTTAGGGTTAGGGGACGGGGACGGTTTAGGGTCCAGGTGAGGATACGGCAACGCTTAAGGGGGATCGTGCGTGTGAGGGCGCGGGTGAGTGATAGCGTACGGGTTAGGGTTAGGGGACGGGTGAGGGTCAGGCTTCGGGGAAGGGTTAGGGTTAGGGTTCGGGCTAGGGTTAGGGTTAGGGGACGGGGATGGTTTAGGGTCCAGGTGAGGGTACGGCAACGCTTTAGGGGGAGCGTGCGTGTGAGGGCGCGAGTTAGTGTTAGCATACGGGTTTGGATTAGGGGACGGGTGAGGGTCAGGCTTCGGGGAAGGGTTAGGGTTATGGTTCGGGCTAGGGTTAGGGTTAGGGGACGGGGACGGTTTAGGGTCCAGGTGAGGGTACGGCAACACTTTAGGGGGAGCGTGCGTGTGAGGGCGCGGGTCAGTGTTAGCGTACGAGTTAGGATTAGGGGACGGGTGAGGGTCAGGCTTCGGGGAGGGGTTAGGGTTAGGGTTCGGGCTAGGGTTAGGGGACGGGGACGGGGACGATTTAGGGTCCAGGTGAGGGTACGGCCACGCTTTAGGGGGAGCGTGCGTGTCAGGGCGTGTGTTAGTGTCAGCATACGGGTTAGGATTAGGGAACGGGTGAGGGTCAGGCTTCGGGGAAGTGTTAGGGTTAGGGTTCGGGCTAGGGTTAGGGTTAGGGGACGGGGACGGTTTAGGGTCTAGGTGAGGGTACGGCAACCCTTTAGGGGTAGCGTGCGTGTGAGGGCGCGGGTTAGTGTTAGCGTACGGGTTAGGATTAGGGGACGGGTGAGGGTCAGGCTTCGGGGAAGGGTTAGGGTTAGGGTTCGGGCTAGGGTTAGGGTTAGGGGACGGGGACGGTTTAGGGTCCAGGTGAGGATACGGCAACGCTTAAGGGGGAGCGTGCGTGTGAGGGCGCGGGTGAGTGATAGCGTACGGGTTAGGATTAGGGGACGGGTGAGGGTCAGGCTTTGGGGAAGGGTTAGGGTTAGGTTTCGGGCTAGGGTTAGGGTTAGGGGACGGGGATGGTTTAGGGTCCAGGTGAGGGTACGGCAACGCTTTAGGGGGAGCGTGCGTGTGAGGGCGCGGGTTAGTGTTAGCGTACGGGTTAGGATTAGGGGACGGGTGAGGGTCAGGCATGGGGGAAGGGTTAGGGTTAGGGTTCGGGCTAGGGTTAGGGTTAGGGGACGGGGACGGTTTAGGGTCCAGGTGAGGGTACGGCAACGCTTTAGAGGGAGCGTGCGTTGAGGGCGCGGGTTATTGTTAGCGTAAAGGTTAGGATTAGGGGACGGGTGAGGGTCAGGCTTCGGGGAAGGTTTAGGGTTAGGGTTCGGGCTAGGGTTAGGGTTAGGGGACGGGGACGGTTTAGGGTCCAGGTGAGGGTACGGCAACGCTTAAGGGGGAGCGTGCGTGTGAGGGCGTGGGTGAGTGATAGCGTACGGGTTAGGATTAGGGGACGGGTGAGGCTCAGGCTTCGGGGAAGGGTTAGGGTTAGGGTTCGGGCTAGGGTTAGGGGACGGGGACGGGGACGGTTTAGGGTCCAGGTGAGCGTACGGCAACGCTTTAGGGGGAGCGTGCGTGTGAGGGCGCGGGTTAGTGTTAGCGTACGGGTTAGGATTAGGGGACGGGTGAGGGTCAGGCTTCGGGGAAGGGTTAGGGTTAGGGTTCGGGCTAGGTTTAGGGTTAGGGGACGGGGACGGTTTAGGGTCCAGGTGAGGGTACGGCAACGCTTTAGGGGGAGCGTGCGTGTGAGGGCGCGGGTTAGTGTTAGCGTACGGGTTAGGATTAGGGGACGGGTGAGGGTCAGGCTTCGGGGAAGGGTTAGGGTTAGGGTTCAGGCTAGGGTTAGGGTTAGGGGACGGGGACGGTTTAGGGTCCAGGTGAGGGTACGGCAACGCTTTAGAGGGAGCGTGCGTGTGAGGGCGCGGGTTATTGTTAGCGTACGTGTTAGGATTAGGGGACGGGTGAGTGTCAGGCTTCGGGGAAGGGTTAGGGTTAGGGTTCGGGCTAGGGTTAGGGTTAGGGGACGGGGACGGTTTAGGGTCCAGGTGAGGATACGGCAACGCTTAAGGGGGATCGTGCGTGTGAGGGCGCGGGTGAGTGATAGCGTACGGGTTAGGGTTAGGGGACGGGTGAGGGTCAGGCTTCGGGGAAGGGTTAGGGTTAGGGTTCGGGCTAGGGTTAGGGTTAGGGGACGGGGATGGTTTAGGGTCCAGGTGAGGGTACGGCAACGCTTTAGGGGGAGCGTGCGTGTGAGGGCGCGAGTTAGTGTTAGCATACGGGTTTGGATTAGGGGACGGGTGAGGGTCAGGCTTCGGGGAAGGGTTAGGGTTATGGTTCGGGCTAGGGTTAGGGTTAGGGGACGGGGACGGTTTAGGGTCCAGGTGAGGGTACGGCAACACTTTAGGGGGAGCGTGCGTGTGAGGGCGCGGGTCAGTGTTAGCGTACGAGTTAGGATTAGGGGACGGGTGAGGGTCAGGCTTCGGGGAGGGGTTAGGGTTAGGGTTCGGGCTAGGGTTAGGGGACGGGGACGGGGACGATTTAGGGTCCAGGTGAGGGTACGGCAACGCTTTAGGGGGAGCGTGCGTGTCAGGGCGTGTGTTAGTGTCAGCATACGGGTTAGGATTAGGGAACGGGTGAGGGTCAGGCTTCGGGGAAGTGTTAGGGTTAGGGTTCGGGCTAGGGTTAGGGTTAGGGGACAGGGACGGTTTAGGGTCTAGGTGAGGGTACGGCAACCCTTTAGGGGGAGCGTGCGTGTGAGGGCGCGGGTTAGTGTTAGCGTACGGGTTAGGATTAGGGGACGGGTGAGGGTCAGGCTTCGGGGAAGGGTTAGGGTTAGGGTTCGGGCTAGGGTTAGGGTTAGGGGACGGGGACGGTTTAGGGTCCAGGTGAGGGTACGGCAACGCTTTAGGGGGAGCGTGCGTGTGAGGGCGCGGGTTAGTGTTAGCGTACGGGTTAGGATTAGGGGACGGGTGAGGGTCAGGCTTCGGGGAAGGGTTAGGGTTTGGGTTCGGGCTAGGGTTAGGGTTAGGGGACGGGGACGGTTTAGGGTCCAGGTGAGGGTACGGCAACGCTTTAGAGGGAGCGTGCGTGTGAGGGAGCGGGTTATTGTTAGCGTACGTGTTAGGATTAGGGGACGGGTGAGGGCTAGGCTTCGGGGAAGGGTTAGGGTTAGGGTTCGGGCTAGGGTTAGGGTTAGGGGACGGGGACGGTTTAGGGTCCAGGTGAGGGTACGGCAAGGCTTTAGGGGGAGCGTGCGTGTTAGGGCGCGCGTTAGTGTTAGCGTACGGGTTAGGAGTAGGGGACGGGTTAGGGTCAGGCTTCGGGGAAGTGTTAGGGTTAGGGTTCGGGCTAGGGTTAGGGTTAGGGGACAGGGATGGTTTAGGGTCCAGGTGAGGGTACAGCAACGCTTTAGGGGGAGCGTGCGTGTGAGGGCGTGGGTTAGTGTTAGCGTACGGGTTAGGATTAGGGGACGGGTGAGTGTCAGGCTTCGGGGAAGGGTTAGGGTTAGGGTTCGGGCTAGGGTTAGGGGACGGGGACGGTTTAGGGTCCAGGTGAGGGTACGGCAACCCTTTAGGGGGAGCGTGCGTGTGAGGGCGCGGGTTAGTTTTAGCGTACGGGTTAGGATTAGGGGACGGGTGAGGGTCGGGCTTCGGGGAAGGGTTAGGGTTAGGGTTCGGGCTAGGGTTAGAGTTAGGGCACGGGGACGGTTTCGGGTCCAGGTGAGGGTACGGTAACGCTTTAGGGGGAGCGTGCGTGTGAGGGCTCGGGTTAGTGTTAGCGTACGGGTTAGGATTAGGGGACGGGTGAGGGTCAGGCTTCGGGGAAGGGTTAGGGTTAGGGTTCGGGCTAGGGTTAGGGTTAGGGGACGGGGACGGTTTAGGGTCCAGGTGAGGGTACGGCAACGGTTTAGTGGGAGCGTGCGTGTGAGGACGCAGGTTAGTGTTAGCGTACGGGTTAGGATTAGGGGACGGGTGAGGGTCAGGCTTCGGGGAAGGGTTAGGGTTAGGGTTCGGGCTAGGGTTAGGGTTCGGGGACGGGGACGGTTTAAGGTCCAGGTGAGGGTACGGCAACGCTTTAGGGGGAGCGTGCGTGTGAGGGTGCGGGTTAGTGTTAGCGTACGGGTTAGGATTAGGGGACGGGTGAGGGTCAGGCTTCGGGGAAGGGTTAGGGTTAGGGTTCGGGCTAGGGTTAGTGTTAGGGGACGGGGACGGTTTCGGGTCCAGGTGAGGGTACGGCAACGCTTTAGGGGGAGCGTGCGTGTGAGGGCGCGGGTTAGTGTTAGCGTACGGGTTAGGATTAGGGGACGGGTGAGGGTCAGGCTTCGGGGAAGGGTTAGGGTTAGGGTTCAGGCTAGGGTTAGGGTAAGGGGACGGGGACGGTTTCGGCTCCAGGTGAGGGTACGGCAACGCTTTAGGGGGAGCGTGCGTGTGAGGGCGCGGGTTAGTGTTAGCGTACGGGTTAGGATTAGGGGACGGGTGAGGGTCAGGCTTCGGGGAAGGGTTAGGGTTAGGGTTCGGGCTAGGGTTAGGATTCGGGGACGGGGACGGTTTAGGGTCCAGGTGAGGGTACGGCAACGCTTTAGGGGGAGCGTGCTGTGAGGGCGTGGGTTAGTGTTAGCGTACGGGTTAGGATTAGGGGACGGGTGAGGGTCAGGCTTCGGGCAAGGGTTAGGGTTAGGGTTCGGGCTAGGGTTAGGTTTAGGGGACGGGGACGGTTTAGGGTCCAGGTGAGGGTACGGCAACGCTTTAGGGGGAGCGTGCGTGTGAGGGCGCGGGTTAGTGTTAGCGTAAGGGTTAGGATTAGGGGACGGGTGAGGGTCAGGCTTTGGGGAAGGGTTAGGGTTAGGGTTCAGGCTAGGGTTAGGGTTAGGGGACGGGGACGGTTTCGGCTCCAGGTGAGGGTACGGCAACGCTTTAGGGGGAGCGTGCGTGTGAGGGCGCGGGTTAGTATTAGCGTACGGGTTAGGATTAGGGGACGGGTGAGGGTCAGGCTTCGGGGAAGGGTTAGGGTTAGGGTTCGGGCTAGGGTTAGGGTTAGGGGACGGGGACGGTTTCGGGTCCAGGTGAGGGTACGGCAACGCTTTAGGGGGAGCGTGCGTGTGAGGGCGCGTGTTAGTGTTAGCGTACGGGTTAGGATTAGGGGACGGGTGAGGGTCAGGCTTCGGGGAAGGGTTAGGGTTAGGGTTCGGGCTAGGGTTAGGGTTAGGGGACGGGGACGGTTTAGGGTCCAGGTGAGGGTACGGCAACGCTTTAGTGTGAGCGTGCGTGTTAGGGCGCGGGTTACTGTTAGCGTACGGGTTAGGATTAGGGGACGGGTGAGGGTCAGGCTTCGGGGAAGGGTTAGGGTTAGGGTTCGGGCTAGGGTTAGGGTTAGGGGACGGGGACGGTTTAGGGTCCAGGTGAGGGTACGGCAACGCTTTAGGGGGAGCGTGCGTGTGAGGGCGCGGGTTAGTGTTAGCGTACGGGTTAGGATTAGGGGACGGGTGAGGGTCAGGCTTCGGGGGAAGGGTTAGGGTTAGGGTTCGGGCTAGGGTTAGGGTTAGGGGACGGGGACGGTTTAGGGTCCAGGTGAGTGTACGGCAACGCTTTAGGGGGAGCGTGCGTGTGAGGGCGCGGGTTAGTGTTAGCGTACGGGTTAGGATTAGGGGACGGGTGAGGGTCAGGCTTCGGGGAAGGGTTAGGGTTAGGGTTCGGGCTAGGGTTAGGGTTAGGGGACGGGGACTGTTTAGGGTCCAGGTGAGGGTACGGCAACGCTTTAGGGGGAGCGTGCGTGTGAGGGCGCGGGTTAGTGTTAGCGTACGGGTTAGGATTAGGGGACGGGTGAGGGTCAGACTTCGGGGAAGGGTTAGAGTTAGGGTTCGAGCTAGGGTTAGGGTTAGGGGACGAGGACGGTTTAGGGTCCAGGTGAGGGTACGGCAACGCTTTAGGGGGAGCGTGCATGAGAGGGCGTCGGTTAGTGTTAGCGTGCGGGTTAGGATTAGGGTACGGGTGAGGGTCAGGCTTCCGGGAAGAGTTAGGGTTAGGGTTCGGGCTAGGGTTAGGGTTAGGGGACAGGGCCGGTTTCGGGTCCAGGTGAGGGTACGGTAACGCTTTAGGGGGAGCGTGCGTGTGAGGGCGCGGGTTAGTGTTAGCGTACGGGTTAGGATTAGGGGACGGGTGAGGGTCAGGCTTCGGGGAAGGGTTAGGGTTAGGGTTCAGGCTAGGGTTAGGGTTAGGGGACGGGGACTGTTTAGGGTCCAGGTGAGGGTACGGCAACGCTTTAGGGGGAGCGTGCGTGTGAGGGTGCGGGTTAGTGTTAGCGTACGGGTTAGGATTAGGGGACGGGTGAGGGTCAGGCTTCATGGAAGGGTTAGGGTTAGGGTTCGGGCTAGGGTTAGGGTTAGGGGACGGGGACGGTTTAGGGTCCAGGTGAGGGTACGGCAACGCTTTAGGGGGAGCGTGCATGTGAGGGCGCGGGTTAGTGTTAGCGTACGGGTTAGGATTAGGGGACGGGTGAGGGTCAGGCTTCAGGGAAGGGTTAGGGTTAGGGTTCGGGCTAGGGTTAGGGTTAGGGGACGGGGACGGTTTAGGGTCCAGGTGAGGGTACGGCAACGCTTTACAGGAAGCGTGCGTGTGAGGGCGCGGGTTATTGTTAGCGTACGTGTTAGGATTAGGGGACGGGTGAGGGTCAGGCTTCGGGGAAGGGTTAGGGTTAGGGTTCGGGCTACGGTTAGGGTTAGGGGACGGGGACGGTTTAGGGTCCAGGTGAGGATACGGCAACGCTTAAGGGGGAGCGTGCGTGTGAGGGCGCGGGTGAGTGATAGCGTACGGGTTAGGATTAGGGGACGGGTGAGGGTCAGGCTTCGGGTAAGGGTTAGGGTTAGGGTTCGGGCTAGGGTTAGGGTTAGGGGACGGGGATGGTTTAGGGTCCAGGTGAGGGTACGGCAACGCTTTAGGGGGAGCGTGCGTGTGAGGGCGCGGGTTAGTGTTAGCGTACGGGTTAGGATTAGGGGACGGGTGAGGGTCAGGCTTCGGGGAAGGGTTAGGGTTAGGGTTCGGGCTAGGGTTAGGGTTAGGGGATGGGGACGGTTTAGGGTCCAGGTGAGGGTACGGCAACGCTTAAGGGGGAGCGTGCGTGTGAGGGCGTGGGTGAGTGATAGCGTACGGGTTAGGATTAGGGGACGGGTGAGGCTCAGGCTTCGGGGAAGGGTTAGGGTTAGGGTTCGGGCTAGGGTTAGGGTTAGGGGACGGGGACGGTTTAGGGTCCAGGTGAGCGTACGGCAACGCTTTAGGGGGAGCGTGCGTGTGAGGGCGCGGGTTAGTGTTAGCGTACGGGTTAGGATTAGGGGACGGGTGAGTGTCAGGCTTCGGGGAAGGGTTAGGGTTAGGTTTCGGGCTAGGGTTAGGGTTAGGGGACGGGGACGGTTTAGGGTCCAGGTGAGGATACGGCAACGCTTAAGGGGGAGCGTGCGTGTGAGGGCGTGGGTGAGTGATAGCGTACGGGTTAGGATTAGGGGACGGGTGAGGGTCAGGCTTCGGGGAAGGGTTAGGGTTAGGGTTCGGGCTAGGGTTAGGGTTAGGGGACGGGGATGGTTTAGGGTCCAGGTGAGGGTACGGCAACGCTTTAGGGGGAGCGTGCGTGTGAGGGCGCAGGTTAGTGTTAGCGTACGGGTTAGGATTAGGGGACGGGTGAGGGTCAGGCTTCGGGGAAGGGTTAGGGTTAGGGTTCGGGCTAGGGTTAGGGTTAGGGGACGGGGACGGTTTAGGGTCCAGGTGAGGGTACGGCAACGCTTTAGAGGGAGCGTGCGTTGAGGGCGCGGGTTATTGTTAGCATACGGGTTAGGATTAGGGGACGGGTGAGGGTCAGGCTTCGGGGAAGGGTTAGGGTTAGGGTTCGGGCTAGGGTTAGGCTTAGGGGACGGGGACGGTTTAGGGTCCAGGTAAGGGTACGGCAACGCTTAAGGGGGAGCGTGCGTGTGAGGGCGTGGGTGAGTGATAGCGTACGGGTTAGGATTATGGGACGGGTGAGGCTCAGGCTTCGGGGAAGGGTTAGGGTTAGGGTTCGGGCTAGGGTTAGGGTTAGGGGACGGGGACGGTTTAGGGTCCAGGTGAGCGTACGGCAACGCTTTAGGGGGAGCGTGCGTGTGACGGCGCGGGTTAGTGTTAGCGTACGGGTTAGGATTAGGGGACGGGTGAGGGTCAGGCTTCGGGGAAGGGTTAGGGTTAGGGTTCGGGCTAGGGTTAGGGTTAGGGGACGGGGACGGTTTAGGGTCCAGGTGAGGGTACGGCAACGCTTTAGGGGGAGCGTGCGTGTGAGGGCGCGGGTTAGTGTTAGCGTACGGGTTAGGATTAGGGGACGGGTGAGGGTCAGGCTTCGGGGAAGGGTTAGGGTTAGGGTTCGGGCTAGGGTTAGGGTTAGGGGACGGGGACGGTTTAGGGTCCAGGTGAGGGTACGGCAACGCTTTAGAGGGAGCGTGCGTGTGAGGGCGCGGGTTATTGTTAGCATACGTGTTAGGATTAGGGGACGGGTGAGGGTCAGGCTTCGGGGAAGGGTTAGGGTTAGGGTTCGGGCTAGGGTTAGGGTTAGGGGACGGGGACGGTTTAGGGTCCAGGTGAGGATACGGCAACGCTTAAGGGGGAGCATGCGTATGAGGGCGCGGGTGAGTGATAGCGTACGGGTTAGGATTAGGGGATGGGTGAGGGTCAGGCTTCGGGGAAGGGTTAGGGTTAGGGTTCGGGCTAGGGTTAGGGTTAGGGGACGGGGATGGTTTAGGGTCCAGGTGAGGGTACGGCAACGCTTTAGGGGGAGCGTGCGTGTGAGGGCGCGGGTTAGTGTTAGCGTACGGGTTTGGATTAGGGGACGGGTGAGGGTCAGGCTTCGGGGAAGGGTTAGGGTTAGGGTTCGGGCTAGGGTTAGGGGACGGGGACGGGGACGATTTAGGGTCCAGGTGAGGGTACGGCAACGCTTTAGGGGGAGCGTGCGTGTCAGGGCGTGGGTTAGTGTCAACATACGGGTTAGGATTAGGGAACGATTGAGGGTCAGGCTTCGGGGAAGTGTTAGGGTTAGGGTTCGGGCTAGGGTTAGGGTTAGGGGACGGGGACGGTTTAGGGTCTAGGTGAGGGTACGGCAACCCTTTAGGGGGAGCGTGCGTGTGAGGGCGCGGGTTAGTGTTAGCGTACGGGTTAGGATTAGGGGACGGGTGAGGGTCAGGCTTCGGGGAAGGGTTAGGGTTAGGGTTCGGGCTAGGGTTAGGGTTAGGGGACGGGGACGGTTTAGGGTCCAGGTGAGGGTACGGCAACGCTTTAGGGGGAGCGTGCTTGTGAGGGCGTGGGTTAGTGTTAGCGTACGGGTTAGGATTAGGGGACGGGTGAGGGTCAGGCTTCGGAGAAGGGTTAGGGTTAGGGTTCGGGCTAGGGTTAGGGTTAGGGGACGGGGACGGTTTAGGGTCCAGGTGAGGGTACGGCAACGCTTTAGCGGGAGCATGCGTGTGAGGGCGCTGCTTAGTGTTAGCGTACGGGTTAGGATTAGGGGACGGGTGAGGGTCAGGTTTCGGGGAAGGGTTAGGGTTAGGGTTCGGGCTAGGGTTAGGTTTAGGGGACGGGGACGGTTTAGGGTCCAGGTGAGGGTACGGCAACGCTTTAGGGGGAGCGTGCGTGTGAGGGCGCGGGTTAGTGTTAGCGTACGGGTTAGGATTAGGGGACGGGTGAGGGTCAGGCTTCGGGGAAGGGTTAGGGTTAGGCTTCAGGCTAGGGTTAGGGTTAGGGGACGGGGACGGTTTCGGCTCCAGGTGAGGGTACGGCAACACTTTAGGGGGAGCGTGCGTGTGAGGGCGCGGGTTAGTGTTAGCGTACGGGTTAGGATTAGGGGACGTGTGAGGGTCAGGCTTCGGGGAAGGTTTAGGGTTAGGGTTCGGGCTAGGGTTAGGGTTAGGGGACGGGGACGGTTTAGGGTCCAGGTGAGGGTACGGCAACGCTTTAGGGGGAGCGTGCGTGTGAGGGCGCAGGTTAGTGTTAGCGTACGGGTTAGGATTAGGGGATGGGTGAGGGTCAGGCTTCGGGGAAGGGTTAGGGTTAGGGTTCGGGCTAGGGTTAGGGTTAGGGGACGGGGACGGTTTACGGTCCAGGTGAGGGTACGGCAACGATTTAAGGGGAGCGTGCGTGTGAGGGCGCGGGTTAGTGTTAGCGTACGGGTTAGGATTAGGGGACGGGTGAGGGTCAGGCATCGGGGAAGGGTTAGGTTTAGGGTTCGGGCTAGGGTTAGGGTTAGGGGACGGGGACGGTTTAGGGTCCAGGTGAGGGTACGGCAACGCTTTAGGGGGAGCGTGCGTGTGAGGGCGCGGGTTAGTGTTAGCGTACGGTTTAGGATTAGGGGACGGGTGAGGGTCCGGCTTCGGGGAAGGGTTAGGGTTAGGGTTCGGCTAGGGTTAGGGTTAGGGGACGGGGACGGTTTAGGATCCAGGTGAGGGTACGGCAACGCTTTAGGGGGTGCGTGCGTGTGAGGGCGCGGGTTAGTGTTAGCGTACGGGTTAGGATTACGGGACGGGTGAGGGTCAGGCTTCGGGGAAGGGTTAGGGTTAGGGTTCGGGCTAGGGTTAGGGTTAGGGGACGGGGACGGTTTAGGGTCCAGGTGAGGGTACGGCAACGCTTTAGGGGGAGCATGCGTGTGAGGGCACGGGTTAGTGTTAGCGTACGGGTTTGGATTAGGGGACGGGTGAGGGTCAGGCTTCGGGGAAGGGTTAGGGTTAGGGTTCGGGCTAGGGTTAGGGGACGGGGACGGGGACGATTTAGGGTCCAGGTGAGGGTACGGCAACGCTTTAGAGGGAGCGTGCGTGTCAGGGCGTGGGTTAGTGTCAACATACGGGTTAGGATTAGGGAACGATTGAGGGTCAGGCTTCGGAGAAGTGTTAGGGTTAGGGTTCGGGCTAGGGTTAGGGTTAGGGGACGGGGACGGTTTAGGGTCTAGGTGAGGGTACGGCAACCCTTTAGGGGGAGCGTGCGTGTGAGGGCGCGGTTTAGTGTTAGCGTACGGGTTAGGATTAGGGGACGGGTGAGGGTCAGGCTTCGGGGAAGGGTTAGGGTTAGGGTTCGGGCTAGGGTTAGGGGACGGGGACGGTTTAGGGTCCAGGTGAGGGTACGGCAACGCTTTAGGGGGAGCGTGCTTGTGAGGGCGCGGGTTAGTGTTAGCGTACGGGTTAGGATTAGGGGACGGGTGAGGGTCAGGCTTCGGGGAAGGGTTAGGGTTAGGGTTCGGGCTAGGGTTAGGGTTAGGGGACGGGGACGGTTTAGGGTCCAGGTGAGGGTACGGCAACGCTTTAGCGGGAGCATGCGTGTGAGGGCGCGGCTTAGTGTTAGCGTACGGGTTAGGATTAGGGGACGGGTGAGGGTCAGGTTTCGGGGAAGGGTTAGGGTTAGGGTTCGGGCTAGGGTTAGGTTTAGGGGACGGGGACGGTTTAGGGTCCAGGTGAGGGTACGGCAACGCTTTAGGGGGAGCGTGCGTGTGAGGGCGCGGGTTAGTGTTAGCGTACGGGTTAGGATTAGGGGACGGGTGAGGGTCAGGCTTCGGGGAAGGGTTAGGGTTAGGGTTCAGGCTAGGGTTAGGGTTAGGGGACGGGGACGGTTTCGGCTCCAGGTGAGGGTACGGCAACACTTTAGGGGGAGCGTGCGTGTGAGGGCGCGGGTTAGTGTTAGCGTACGGGTTAGGATTAGGGGACGTGTGAGGGTCTGGCTTCGGGGAAGGTTTAGGGTTAGGGTTCGGGCTAGGGTTAGGGTTAGGGGACGGGGACGGTTTAGGGTCCAGGTGAGGGTACGGCAACGCTTTAGGGGGAGCGTGCGTGTGAGGGCGCAGGTTAGTGTTAGCGTACGGGTTAGGATTAGGGGACGGGTGAGGGTCAGGCTTCGGGGAAATGTTAGGGTTAGGGTTCGGGCTAGGGTTAGGGTTAGGGGACGGGGACGGTTTACGGTCCAGGTGAGGGTACGGCAACGCTTTAGGGGGAGCGTGCGTGTGAGGGCGCGGGTTAGTGTTAGCGTACGGGTTAGGATTAGGGGACGGGTGAGGGTCAGGCATCGGGGAAGGGTTAGGGTTAGGGTTCGGGCTAGGGTTAGGGTTAGGGGACGGGGACGGTTTAGGGTCCAGGTGAGGGTACGGCAACGCTTTAGGGGGAGCGTGCGTGTGAGGGCGCGGGTTAGTGTTAGCGTACGGTGTAGGATTAGGGGACGGGTGAGGGTCCGGCTTCTGGGAAGGGTTAGGGTTAGGGTTCGGCTAGGGTTAGGGTTAGGGGACGGGGACGGTTTAGCATCCAGGTGAGGGTACGGCAACGCTTTAGGGGGAGCGTGCGTGTGAGGGCGCGGGTTAGTGTTAGCGTACGGGTTAGGATTACGGGACGGGTGAGGGTCAGGCTTCGGGGAAGGGTTAGGGTTAGGGTTCGGGCTAGGGTTAGGGTTAGGGGACGGGGTCGGTTTAGGGTCCAGGTGAGGGTACGGCAACGCTTTAGGGGGAGCGTGCGTGTGAGGGCGCGGGTTAGTGTTAGCGTACGGGTTAGGATTAGGGGATGGGTGAGGGTCAAGCTTCGGGGAAGTGTTAGGGTTAGGGTTCGGGCTAGGGTTAGGGTTAGGGGACGGGGACGGTTTAGGGTCCAGGTGAGGGTACGGCAACCCTTTAGGGGGAGCGTGCGTGTGAGGGCGCGGGTTAGTGTTAGCGTACGGGTTAGGATTAGGGGACGGGTGAGGGTCAGGCTTCGGGGAAGTGTTAGGGATAGGGTTCGGGCTAGGGTTAGGGTAAGGAGACGGGGACGGTTTAGGGTCCAGGTGAGGGTACGGCAACGCTTTAGTGGGAGCGTGCGTGTGAGGGCGCGGGTTAGTGTTAGCATACGGGTTAGGATTAGGGGACGTGTGAGGGTCAGGCTTCGGGGAAGGTTTAGGGTTAGGGTTCGGGCTAGGGTTAGGGTTCGGGGACGGGGACGGTTTAGGGTCCAGGTGAGGGTACGGCAACGCTTTAGGGGGAGCGTGCGTGTGAGGGTGCGGGTTAGTGTTAGCGTACGGGTTAGGATTAGGGGACGGGTGAGGGTCAGGCTTCGGGGAAGGGTTAGGTTTAGGGTTCGGGCTAGGGTTAGGGTTAGGGGACGGGGACGGTTTCGGGTCCAGGTGAGGGTACGGCAACGCTTTAGGGGGAGCGTGCGTGTGAGGACGCGGGTTAGTGTTAGCGTACGGGTTAGGATTAGGGGACGGGTGAGGGTCAGGCTTCGGGGAAGGGTTAGGGTTAGGGTTCAGGCTAGGGTTAGGTTTAGGGGACGGGGACGGTTTAGGGTCCAGGTGAGGGTACGGCAACGCTTTAGGGGGAGCGTGCGTGTGAGGGCGCGGGTTAGTGTTAGCGTACGGGTTAGGATTAGGGGACGGGTGAGGGTCAGGCTTCGGGGAAGGGTTAGGGTTAGGGTTCGGGCTAGGGTTAAGGTTAGGGGACGGGGACGGTTTAGGGTCCAGGTGAGGGTACGGCAACGCTTTAGGGGGAGCGTGCGTGTGAGGGCGCGGGTTAGTGTTAGCGTACGGGTTAGGATTAGGTGACGGGTGAGGGTCAGGCTTCGGGGAAGGGTTAGGGTTAGGGTTCGGGCTAGGGTTAGGGTTAGGGGACGGGGACGGTTTAGGGTCCAGGTGAGGGTACGGCAACGCTTTAGGGGGAGCGTGCGTGTGAGGGCGCGGGTTAGTGTTAGCGTATGGGTTAGGATTAGGGGACGGGTGAGGGTCAGGCTTCGGGGAAGGGTTAGGGTTAGGGTTCGGGCTAGGGTTAGGGTTAGGGGACGGGGACGGTTTAGGGTCCAGGTGAGGGTACGGCAACGCTTTAGGGGGTGCGTGCGTGTGAGGGCGTGGGTTAGTGTTAGCGTACGGGTTAGGATTAGGGGACGGGTGAGGGTCAGGCTTCGGGGAAGGGTTAGGGTTATGGTTCGGGCTAGGGTTAGGGTTAGGGGACGGGGACGGTTTAGGGTCCAGGTGAGGGTACGGCAACGCTTTAGGGGGAGCGTGCGTGTGAGGGCGCGGGTTAGTGTTAGCGTACGGGTTAGGATTAGGGGACGGGTGAGGGTCAGGCTTCGGGGAAGGGTTAGGGTTAGGGTTCGGGCTAGGGTTAGGGTTAGGGGACGGGGACGGTTTAGGGTCCAGGTGAGTGTACGGCAACGCTTTAGGGGGAGCGTGCGTGTGAGGGCGCGGGTTAGTGTTAGCGTACGGGTTAGGATTAGGGGACGGGTGAGGGTCAGGCTTCGGGGAAGGGTTAGGGTTAGGTTTCGGGCTAGGGTTAGGGTTAGGGGACGGGGACGGTTTAGGGTCCAGGTGAGGGTATGGCAACGCTTTAGGGGGAGCGTGCGTGTGAGGGCGCGGGTTAGTGTTAGCGTACGGGTTAGGATTAGGGGACGGGTGAGGGTCAGGCTTCGGGGAAGGGTTAGGGTTAGGGTTCGGGCTAGGGTTAGGGTTAGGGGACGGGGACGGTTTAGGGTCTAGGTGAGGGTACGGCAACGCTTTAGGGGGAGCGTGCGTGTGAGGGCGCGGGTTAGTGTTAGCGTACGGGTTAGGATTAGGGTACGTGTGAGGGTCAGGCTTCGGGGAAGGGTTAGGGTTATGGTTCGGGCTAGGGTTAGGGTTAGGGCACGGGGACGGTTTAGAGTCCAGGTGAGGGTACGGCAACGCTTTAGGGGGAGCGTGCGTGTGAGGGCGCGGGTTAGTGTTAGCGTACGGGTTAGGATTAGGGGACGGGTGAGGGTCAGGCTTCGGGGAAGGGTTAGGGTTAGGGTTCGGGCTAGGGTTAGGGTTAGGGGACGGGGACGGTTTAGGGTCCAGGTGAGGGTACCGCAACGCTTTAGGGGGAGCGTGCGTGTGAGGGCGCGGGTTAGTGTTAGCGTACGGGTTAGGATTAGGGGACGGGTGAGGGTCAGGCTTCGGGGAAGGGTTAGGGTTAGGGTTCGGGCTAGGGTTAGGGTTAGGGGACGGGGACGGTTTAGGGTCCAGGTGAGGGTACGGCAACCTTTAGGGGGAGCGTGCGTGTGAGGGCGCGGGTTAGTGTTAGCGTACGGGTTAGGATTAGGGGTCGGGTGAGGGTCAGGCTTCGGGGAAGGGTTAGGGTTACGGTTCGGGCTAGGGTTAGGGTTAGGGGACGGGGATGGTTTAGGGTCCAGCTGAGGGTACGGCAACGCTTTAGGGGGAGTGTGCGTGTGAGGGCGCGGGTTAGTGTTAGCGTATGGGTTAGGATTAGGGGACGGGTGAGGGTCAGGCTTCGGGGAAGGGTTAGGGTTAGGGTTCGGGCTAGGGTTAGGGTTAGGGGACGGGGACGGTTTAGGGTCCAGGTGAGGGTACGGCAACGCTTTAGTGGGAGCGTGCGTGTGAGGGCGCGGGTTAGTGTTAGCGTACGGGTTAGGATTAGGGGACGGGTGAGGGTCAGGCTTCGGGGAAGGGTTAGGGTTAGGGTTCGGGCTAGGGTTAGGGTTAGGGGACGGGGACGGTTTAGGGTCCAGGTGAGGGTACGGCAACGCTTTAGGGGGAGCGTGCGTGTGAGCGCGCGGGTTAGTGTTAGCGTACGGGTTAGGATTAGGGGACGGGTGAGGGTCAGGCTTCGGGGAAGGGTTAGGGTTAGGGTTCGGGCTAGGGTTAGGGTTAGGGGAAGGGGAACGGTTTAGGGTCCACGTGAGGGTATGGCAACGCTTTAGGGGGAGCGTGCGTGTGAGGGCGTGGGTTATTGTTAGCGTACGTGTTAGGATTAGGGGACGGGTGAGGGTCAGGCTTCGGGGAATGGTTAGGGTTAGGGTTCGGGCTAGGGTTAGGGTTAGGGGACGGGGACGGTTTAGGGTCCAGGTGAGGATACGGCAATGCTTAAGGGGGAGCGTGCGTGTGAGGGCGCGGGTGAGTGATAGCGTACGGGTTAGGATTAGGGGACGGGTGAGGGTCAGGCTTCAGGGAAGGGTTAGGGTTAGGGTTCAGGGTAGGGTTAGGGTTAGGGGACGGGGATGGTTTAGGGTCCAGGTGAGGGTACGGCAATGCTTTAGAGGGAGAGTGCGTGTGAGGGCGCGGGTTAGTGTTAGCGTACGGGTTAGGATTAGGGGAAAGGTGAGGGTCAGGCTTCGGGGAAGGGTTAGGGTTAGGGTTCTGGCTAGGGTAAGGGTTAGGGAACGGGGATGGTTTAGGGTCCAGGTGAGGGTACGGCAACGCTTTAGGGGGAGCGTGCGTGTGAGGGCGCGGGTTAGTGTTAGCGTACGGGTTAGGATTAGGGGACGGGTGAGGGTCAGGCTTCGGGGAAGGGTTAGGGTTAGGGTTCGGGCTAGGGTTAGGGTTAGGGGACGGGGACGGTTTAGGGTCCAGGTGAGGGTACGGCAACCCTTTAGGGGGAGCGTGCGTGTGAGGGCTCGGGTTAGTGTTAGCGTACGGGTTAGGATTAGGGGACGGGTGAGGGTCAGGCTTCAGGGAATGTTTAGGGTTACGGTTCGGGCTAGGGTTAGGGTTAGGGGACGGGGACGGTTTAGGGTCCAGGTGAGGGTACGGCAACGCTTTAGGGGGAGCGTGCGTGTGAGGGCGCGGGTTAGTGTTAGCGTACGGGTTAGGATTAGGGGACGGGTGAGGGTCAGGCTTCAGGGAAGGGTTAGGGTTAGGGTTCGGGCTAGGGTTAGGGTTAGGGGACGGGGACGGTTTAGGGTCCAGGTGAGGGTACGGCAACGCTTTAGGGGGAGCGTGCGTGTGAGGGCGCGGGTTAGTGTTAGCGTACGGGTTAGGATTAGGGGACGGGTGAGGGTCAGGCTTCGGGGAAGGGTTAGGGTTAGGGTTCGGGCTAGGGTTAGGGTTAGGGGACGGGGACGGTTTAGGGTCCAGGTGAGGGTACGGCAACCCTTTAGGGGGAGCGTGCGTGTGAGGGCACGGGTTAGTGTTAGCGTACGGGTTAGGATTAGGGGACGGGTGAGGGTCAGGCTTCGGGGAAGGGTTAGGGTTACGGTTCGGGCTAGGGTTAGGGTTAGGGGACGGGGACGGTTTAGGGTCCAGGTGAGGGTACGGCAACGCTTTAGGGGGAGCGTGCGTGTGAGGGCGCGGGTTAGTGTTAGCGTATGGGTTAGGATTAGGGGACGGGTGAGGGTCAGGATTCGGGGAAGGGTTAGGGTTAGGGTTCGGGCTAGGGTTAGGGTTAGGGGACGGGGACGGTTTAGGGTCCAGGTGAGGGTACGGCAACGCTTTAGGGGGAGCGTGCGTGTGAGCGCGCGGGTTAGTGTTAGCGTACGGGTTAGGATTAGGGGACGGGTGAGGGTCAGGCTTCGGGGAAGGGTTAGGGTTAGGGTTCGGGCTAGGGTTAGGGTTAGGGGACAGGGACGGTTTAGGGTCCAGGTGAGGGTACGGCAACGCTTTAGGGGGAGCGTGCGTGTGAGGGCGTGGGTTAGTGTTAGCGTACGGGTTAGGATTAGGGGACGGGTGAGGGTCAGGCTTCGGGGAAGGGTTAGGGTTAGGGTTCGGGCTAGGGTTAGGGTTAGGGGACGGGGACGGTTTAGGGTCCAGGTGAGGGTACGGCAACGCTTTAGAGGGAGCGTGCGTGTGAGGGCGCGGGTTATTGTTAGCGTACGTGTTAGGATTAGGGGACGGGTGAGGGTCAGGCTTCGGGGAAGGGTTAGGGTTAGCGTTCGGGCTAGGGTTAGGGTTAGGGGACGGGGACGGTTTAGGGTCCAGGTGAGGATACGGCAACGCTTAAGGGGGAGCGTGCGTGTGAGGGCGCGGTTGAGTGTTAGCGTACGGGTTAGGATTAGGGGACGGGTGAGGGTCAGGCTTCAGGGAAGCGTTAGGGTTAGGGTTCAGGCTAGGGTTAGGGTTAGGGGACGGGGATGGTTTAGGGTCCAGGTGAGGGTACGGCAACGCTTTAGTGGAGAGTGCGTGTGAGGGCGCGGGTTAGTGTTAGCGTACGGTTCAGGATTAGGGGACGGGTGAGGGTCAGGCTTCGGGGAAGGGTTAGGGTTAGGGTTCTGGCTAGGGTAAGGGTTAGGGGACGGGGATGGTTTAGGTTCCAGGTGAGGGTACGGCAATGCTTTAGGGGGAGCGTGCGTGTGAGGTCGCGGGTTAGTGTTAGCGTACGGGTTAGGATTAGGGGACGGGTGAGGGTCAGGCTTCGGGGAAGGGTTAGGGTTAGGGTTCGGGCTAGGGTTAGGGTTAGGGGATGGGGACGGTTTAGGGTCCAGGTGAGGGTACGGCAACGCTTTAGGGGGAGCGTGCGTGTGAGGGCGCGGGTTAGTGTTAGCGTACGGGTTAGGATTAGGGGACGGGTGAGGGTCAGGCTTCGGGGAAGGGTTAGGGTTATGGTTCGGGCTAGGGTTAGGGTTAGGGGACGGGGACGGTTTAGGGTCCAGGTGAGGGTACGGCAACGCTTTAGGGGGAGCGTGCGTGTGAGGGCTTGGGTTAGTGTTAGCGTACGGGTTAGGATTAGGGGACGGGTGAGGGTCAGGCTTCGGGGAAGGGTTAGGGTTATGATTCGGGCTAGGGTTAGGGTTAGGGGACGGGGACGGTTTAGGGTCCAGGTGACGGTACGGCAACACTTTAGGGGGAGCGTGCGTGTGAGGGCGCGGGTTAGTGTGAGCGTACGGGTTAGGTTTAGGGGACGGGTGAGGGTCAGGTTTCGGGGAAGTGTTACGGTGACGGTTCGGGCTAGGTTTGGGTTAGGGGACGGGGACGGTTTACGGTCTAGGTGAGGGTACGGCAACGCTTTAGGGGGAGCGTGCGTGTGAGGGCGCGAGTTAGTGTTAGCGTACGGGTTAGGATTAGGGGACGGGTGAGGGTCAGGCTTCGGGGAAGGGTTAGGGTTAGGGTTCGGGCTAGGGTTAGAGTTAGGGGACGGGGACGGTTTAGGTTCCAGGTGAGGGTACGGCAACGCTTTAGAGGGAGCGTGCGTGTGAGGGCGCGGGTTATTGTTAGCGTACTTGTTAGGATTATGGGACGGGTGAGGGTCAGGCTTCGGGGAAGGGTTAGGGTTAGGGTTCGGGCTAGGGTTAGGGGACGGGGACGGGGACGGTTTAGGGTGCGGGTGAGGGTACGGCAATGCTTTAGGGGTAGCGTGCGTGTCAGGGCACGGGTTAGTGTTAGCGTACGGGTTAGGATTAGGGGACGGTTGAGGGTCAGGCTTCGGGGAAGGGTTACGGTTAGGGTTCGAGCTAGGGTTAGGGTTAGGGGACGGGGACGGTTTAGGGTCCAGGTGATGGTACGGCAACGCTTTAGGGGGAGCATGCGTGTGAGGGCGCGGGTTAGTGTTAGCGTACGGGTTAGGATTAGGGGACGGGTGAGGGTCAGGCTTCGGGGAAGGGTTAGGGTTATGGTTCGGGCTAGGGTTAGGGTTAGGGGACGGGGACGGTTTTGGGTCCAGGTGAGGGTACGGCAAAGCTTTAGGGGGAGCGTGCGTGTGAGGGCGCGGGTTAGTGTTAGCGTACGGGTTAGGATTAGGGGACGGGTGAGGGTCAGGCTTCGGGGAAGGGTTAGGGTTAGGGTTCGGGCTAGGGTTAGGGTTAGGGGACGGGGACGGTTGAGGGTCCAGGTGAGGGTACGGCAACCCTTTAGGGGGAGCGTGCGTGTGAGGGCGCGGGTTAGTGTTAGCGTACGGGTTAGGATTAGGGGACGGGTGAGGGTCAGGCTTCGGGGAAGTGTTAGGGTTACGGTTCGGGCTAGGGTTAGGGTTAGGGGACGGGGACGGTTTACGGTCCAGGTGAGGGTACGGCAACGCTTTAGGGGGAGCGTGCGTGTGAGGGCGCGGGTTATTGTTAGCGTACGGGTTAGGATTAGGTTACGGGTGAGGGTTAGGCTTCGGGGAATGGTTAGGGTTAGGGTTCGGGCTAGGGTTAGAGTTAGGGGACGGGGACGGTTTAGGGTCCAGGTGAGGGTACGGCAACGCTTTAGAGGGAGCGTGCGTGTGAGGGCGTGGGTTAGTGTTAGCGTGCGGGTTAGGATTAGGGGACGGGTGAGGGTCAGGCTTCGGGGAAGGGTTAGGGTTAGGGTTCGGGCTAGGGTTAGGGGACGGGGACGGCGACGGTTTAGGGTCCAGGTGAGGGTACGGCAACGCTTTAGGGGGAGCGTGCGTTTCAGGGCGCGGGTTAGTGTTAGCGTACGGGTTAGGATTAGGGGACGGGTGAGGGTCAGGCTTCGGGGAAGTGTTAGGGGTAGGGTTCGGGCTAGGGTTAGGGTTAGGGGATGGGGACGGTTTAGGGTCCAGGTGAGGGTATGGCAACCCTTTAGGGGGAGCGTGCGTGTGAGGGCGCGGGTTAGTGTTAGCGTATGTGTTAGGATTAGGGGACGGGTGAGGGTCAGGCTTCGGGGAAGGGTTAGGTTTAGGGTTCGGGCTAGGGTTAGGGTTAGGGGACGGGGACGGTTTACGGTCCAGGTGAGGGTACGGCAACGCTTTAGGGGGAGCGTGCGTGTGAGGGCGCGGGTTAGTGTTAGCGTACGGGTTAGGATTAGGGGACGGGTGAGGGTCAGGCTTCGGGGAAGTGTTAGGGTTAGGGTTCGGGCTAGGGTTAGGGTTAGGGGACGGGGACGGTTTATGGTTCAGGTGAGGGTACGGCAATGCTTTAGGGGGAGCGTGCGTGTGAGGGCGTGGGTTAGTGTTAGCGTACAGGTTAGGATTAGGGGACGGGTGAGGATCAGGCTTCGGAGAAGGGTTAGGGTTAGGGTTCGGGCTAGGGTTAGGGTTAGGGGACAGGGACGGTTTAGGGTCCAGGTGAGGGTACGGCAACCCTTTAGGGGGAGCGTGCGTGTGAGGGCGCGGGTTAGTGATAGCGTACGGGTTAGGATTAGGGGACGGGTGAGGGTCAGGCTTCGGGGAAGGGTTAGGGTTAGGGTTCGGGCTAGGGTTAGGGGACGGGGACGGGGACGGTTTAGGGTGCGGGTGAGGGTACGGCAATGCTTTAGGGGTAGCGTGCGTGTCAGGGCACGGGTTAGTGTTAGCGTACGGGTTAGGATTAGGGGACGGTTGAGGGTCAGGCTTCGGGGAAGGGTTACGGTTAGGGTTCGAGCTAGGGTTAGGGTTAGGGGACGGGGACGGTTTAGGGTCCAGGTGATGGTACGGCAACGCTTTAGGGGGAGCATGCGTGTGAGGGCGCGGGTTAGTGTTAGCGTACGGGTTAGGATTAGGGGACGGGTGAGGGTCAGGCTTCGGGGAAGGGTTAGGGTTATGGTTCGGGCTAGGGTTAGGGTTAGGGGACGGGGACGGTTTTGGGTCCAGGTGAGGGTACGGCAAAGCTTTAGGGGGAGCGTGCGTGTGAGGGCGCGGGTTAGTGTTAGCGTACGGGTTAGGATTAGGGGACGGGTGAGGGTCAGGCTTCGGGGAAGGGTTAGGGTTAGGGTTCGGGCTAGGGTTAGGGTTAGGGGACGGGGACGGTTGAGGGTCCAGGTGAGGGTACGGCAACCCTTTAGGGGGAGCGTGCGTGTGAGGGCGCGGGTTAGTGTTAGCGTACGGGGTAGGATTAGGGGACGGGTGAGGGTCAGGCTTCGGGGAAGTGTTAGGGTTACGGTTCGGGCTAGGGTTAGGGTTAGGGGACGGGGACGGTTTACGGTCCAGGTGAGGGTACGGCAACGCTTTAGGGGGAGCGTGCGTGTGAGGGCGTGGGTTAGTGTTAGCGTACGGGTTAGGATTAGGTTACGGGTGAGGGTTAGGCTTCGGGGAATGGTTAGGGTTAGGGTTCGGGCTAGGGTTAGAGTTAGGGGACGGGGACGGTTTAGGGTCCAGGTGAGGGTACGGCAACGCTTTAGAGGGAGCGTGCATGTGAGGGCGCGGGTTATTGTTAGCGTACGTGTTAGGATTAGGTGACGGGTGAGGGTCAGGCTTCGGGGAAGGGTTAGGGTTAGGGTTCGGGCTAGGGTTAGGGGACGGGGACGGTTTAGGGTCCAGGTGAGGGTACGGCAACGCTTAAGGGGGAGCGTGCGTGTGAGGGCGTGGGTGAGTGATTGTGTACGGGTTAGGATTAGGGGACGGGTGTGGGTCAGGCTTCGGTGAAGGGTTAGGGTTAGGGTTCGGGCTAGGGTTAGGGTTAGGGGACGGGGACGGTTTAGGGTCCAGGTGAGGGTACGGCAACGCTTTAGGGGGAGCGTGCGTGTCAGGGCACGGGTTAGTGTTAGCGTACGGGTTAGGATTAGGGGACGGTTGAGGGTCAGGCTTCGGGGAAGGATTAGGGTTAAGGTTCGGGCTAGGGTTAGGGGACGGGGACGGGGACGGTTTAGGGTCCAGGTGAGGGTACGGCAACGCTTTAGGGGGAGCGTGCGTTTCAGGGCGCGGGTTAGTGTTAGCGTACGGGTTAGGATTAGGGGACGGGTGAGGGTCAGGCTTCGGGGAAGTGTTAGGGGTAGGGTTCGGGCTAGGGTTAGGGTTTGGGGACGGGGACGGTTTAGGGTCCAGGTGAGGGTACGGCAACGCTTTAGGGGGAGCGTCCGTGTGAGGGCGTGGGTTAGTGTTAGCGTGCGGGTTAGGATTAGGGGACGGGTGAGGGTCAGGCTTCGGGGAAGGGTTAGGGTTAGGGTTCGGGCTAGGGTTAGGGGACGGGGACGGCGACGGTTTAGGGTCCAGGTGAGGGTACGGCAACGCTTTAGGGGGAGCGTGCGTTTCAGGGCGCGGGTTAGTGTTAGCGTACGGGTTAGGATTAGGGGACGGGTGAGGGTCAGGCTTCGGGGAAGTGTTAGGGGTAGGGTTCGGGCTAGGGTTAGGGTTAGGGGATGGGGACGGTTTAGGGTCCAGGTGAGGGTATGGCAACCCTTTAGGGGGAGCGTGCGTGTGAGGGCGCGGGTTAGTGTTAGCGTATGTGTTAGGATTAGGGGACGGGTGAGGGTCAGGCTTCGGGGAAGGGTTAGGTTTAGGGTTCGGGCTAGGGTTAGGGTTAGGGGACGGGGACGGTTTACGGTCCAGGTGAGGGTACGGCAACGCTTTAGGGGGAGCGTGCGTGTGAGGGCGCGGGTTAGTGTTAGCGTACGGGTTAGGATTAGGGGACGGGTGAGGGTCAGGCTTCGGGGAAGTGTTAGGGTTAGGGTTCGGGCTAGGGTTAGGGTTAGGGGACGGGGACGGTTTATGGTTCAGGTGAGGGTACGGCAATGCTTTAGGGGGAGCGTGCGTGTGAGGGCGTGGGTTAGTGTTAGCGTACGGGTTAGGATTAGGGGACGGGTGAGGGTCAGGCTTCGGAGAAGGGTTAGGGTTAGGGTTCGGGCTAGGGTTAGGGTTAGGGGACAGGGACGGTTTAGGGTCCAGGTGAGGGTACGGCAACCCTTTAGGGGGAGCGTGCGTGTGAGGGCGCGGGTTAGTGATAGCGTACGGGTTAGGATTAGGGGACGGGTGAGGGTCAGGCTTCGGGGAAGGGTTAGGGTTACGGTTCGGGCTAGGGTTAGGGTTAGGGGACGGGGACGATTTAGGGTCCAGGTGAGGGTACGGCAACGCTTTAGGGGGAGCGTGCGTGTGAGGGCGCGGGTTAGTGTTAGCGTACGGGTTAGGATTAGGGAACGGGTGAGGGTCAGGCTTCGGTGAAGGGTTAGGGTTAGGGTTCGGGCTAGGGTTAGGGTTAGGGGACGGGGACGGTTTAGGGTCCAGGTGAGGGTACGGCAACGCTTTAGGGGGAGCGTGCGTGTGAGGGCGCGGGTTATTGTTAGCGTACGTGTTAGGATTAGGGGACGGGTGAGGGTCAGGCTTCGGGGAAGGGTTAGGGTTAGGGTTCGGGCTAGGGTTAGGGGACGGGGACGGGGACGGTTTAGGGTCAAGGTGAGGATACGGCAACGCTTTAGGGGGAGCGTGCGTGTGAGGGCGCGGGTTAGTGTTAGCGTACGGGTTAGGATTAGGGGACGGGTGAGGGTCAGGCTTCGGGGAAGGGTTAGGGTTAGGGTTCGGGCTAGGGTTAGGGGACTGTGACGGGGGCAGTTTAAGGTCCAGGTGAGGGTACGGCAACGCTTTAGGAGGAGCATGCGTGTGAGGGCGCGGGTTAGTGTTAGCGTACGGGTTAGGATTAGGGGACGGGTGAGGGTCAGGCTTCGGGGAAGTGTTAGGGTTAGGGTTCGGGCTAGGGTTAGGGTTAGGGGACGGGGACGGTTTATGGTTCAGG